>NW_026861701.1:0-6666 GCF_026571515.1 Ruditapes philippinarum | reverse complement strand
AAAAAGCTACATGTATAAAAAATTCAAAATACTGCAATTTTATCATTTATTGTAATTCAATTTTGCCGAATTATCAAATACATGTCAACTCTGACAATCTTGTGGAAAAAGAAAACAACTAAATTGCCCTTGTAGGCTTATTTAATAAGGTCTTATTGCCATAATAAAGAACCATAATAAGGTTTCTGCAAAATTTCTTCAATATTTGTCTTATTTATGACAATACTTATATCTGTTTCCATGGAGAAAATAACGTAATTAAAAGTAAAAGAGAAACAAAGATATATGTTTTATTACTGTATGGTAAATCGGTTATACCATTATTATAATGAAGTTATATTAGGTAATTATTATATTAAGTTTATTCCACAAACGTTATGTATTATTTAGGCTTCCTGTAGGTAAGGTTGGTTAAGATATTTTTTTCTAAGAATTAACTGGATAGAATTACTCAAAAATTGCATTACAACTGTACCTTAGCATTATGATAACCCATCTTTCCAATAAACTTATAAACTTTGATGTTAAAATAGATACGTGAAAGCAATTCATTGTGATAATGATTAAAGCATCTACAAGTGCCTATTATAGGTGAATTACATTAAAAATGTTAGCGACATATATATTGACAAACGAAAACGATCAAAAATCATTATATTTCACTTCAAAATTTATAAAATCGGGGATTTCCATTACGGCTACAAAGCTGTTATATGCTTCTTTGCGTGCGGATACTATCATAAATATCCCATATGCTAAATAAAAAAAATAAACCCGTGAATCTGACAGTCTAGCGTTTGAAAGGCAATGTATTTCAAAATTTTCATGAAAGAGTTTAATTATATTGTTAAATAAACAAATCATTATATGTTGAGTAAAGCATATTAGAATACAATACTTATTTTTGGCATTTAAATTATTTAAAAGAAAACTTATGTGTTTGTTATATGCACATAATATAAGCCTCTCTCTTTCATGAACAAGTTGGAATTATGTAACATGTAATCACATATGATGAAATATGAAAAGTAGAACATCTTAAGGTGTTTACAACACTTCTGTTTTGACATTTGAAATAATATGTCTTCTCGGCTATATGTATTTATATATAATTTCACACTATTACAATAAGTACTAAATTACGATCTTTATGCTATAAGTACGTTGCTTACATTGTATATATTTTTTCATTCATGCAAATCTAAGATTCAAATATGAAACTTTTTGTTTTATTATAAACAATTGATACTTAAATAAAAGTAAATTTGTTAGTACATGTATATAACCTGGATAGCTTTCGTTTGTTTGTTTGTTTTTTCTTTCGATTACGTTGCGCATACGGTATATTGAAGAGTCTATCAAAATTAAAGAAAAATATATATCACTTATTGTTAGTTTTGTTTTGCAAACCTAATATATCGTCTCGTACGGATTTGGATTTTTGTCAGTAATGCGTGTATTTAATAGTAAAATGTATCCCTAGCGTTGACACACATTTTTTTTAAAGAGTCGGAAATGCCGTCAAAAGATTGAACCATTTTTTATTCTTCTTGTGGATTCTGTGTTGTTTTATTTTTCTAGTCCTTCGGGATTATTGAGTCCAACACTTTCAAGTGTTGAGATTGAGTTCCCCTCAGGCCAGTGCTAGGGGACGTGAGGGATGTTGAACGTTTTCATTATCCCTCATGTACAGACTCACTGAATGCGAGTTTGCAAATTTCATGTAATTTTGCTGTTTTTAATGCTTCCGAGGGATCACTTTTTGCCAGATAATTTTCATTTTCATTAAATTAACAAACAGCGAACACAACCGTTTTTGTTGCATATTAATTTGAAATAAAAAATAGAAATAATATATTCTTTGCATGTTTTTTCCTTTCGAATGTGTAGTTATAATTACAGTACAATTCACCGAGATAGTAGAAAGTTATCCTATTTAAACAGTTACTGTTTCATTTCTTGAGTAATCATCTAGCCTTTCTCACTCTGTCTAATATGTTCCATAATTGCTGTCGTCAGTGCATTCACTGTCTTGAAGTAATCTACAAAATTATTATGACAACCTTTAACAATCTTAAACAATGTCAACAAGGACGACAACATTTAATCAACAGAAATTCTGCTGTCACCGATATATACATGAATTTACAAAGTTAAATTTTGTGACAAATACGTGTTCATCTAACGTTTGAACTTATATAGGAGTCAAGGTTTTATCGCCTTATTTGAAAAGATAATCTTTGTCGTCAATTATTGGTTAGACTCTATTGAAAAGCAAACGCAAAGGCAACATAAAATAGAAAAAGATCTGCCATGCCACTTATTTGGATCAATGAGAATTTTTACCAGAAGTAAAATAAAGAAATCAAATATGGTCATTGTAAAACCAGTGCATTATTTTCCAATAACATTTTCCGTTTCTTATCAATAGAAGAAAAAAGATTTACGCCATAGATATTTTTATTTAATTGAATACTAGGTGAACAAAATTAAGTTCATATTTAAAGTTTTAAATGTCTTCATCAGCATTTTGTGAAAAATGGCTGTTTTCATTGAAAAGTCTCCCGTTACAAGTTAAAATTGCTATAAAACTATAAAACTGCTTCAATACTAATCAAACTTGGCACAAGTGTTGACTGGACCATAGCCTTTGCAACAACATGCTCAGGCTTAAATTTCCTGTTACCATGGCAACGAGGGGACATCTCAAAATTGCCAAAAATCACTATTTTGAGTTGATTTTATCCATCGAAATTGATTTCAAAGTGCTGCAACTTCTCAACGGATTGAGATAGAGTCAAATGCTTTTCAGCGTTGGTTACACGTTACCATATGATCGCTCTGGGGTCATTTTTAGTCTCTCACAAGTCCAAAATTTTTCTTGGCGATGAAGGGGACTGCCGCCCCCTTCAAATGCCCCAAACAGAAGGGGCACATGGGAATAACCAACTACACTTCATACTAGAATTCATACGTAGTGAATGAGATAATACCGTAAACAAAATGAAAATGTACATTTGTGTATACCTATTCAAAGTATACAAGACTTTATTTTAGTTCGATTGTGTTTAAAGCTATAAGCGCATTGAAATTCCCTTAAATCAGTTTCTGGATCAAACCTGTACTGAACATTGAGTGTTAAATTTCTTTGCTTACGGATACAACGGCTTGCCCCTTAAGGGTTTGAACCCATGGCACCAGCAAACGTTAGATTACTAGTCCGTCGCATAAACAACTCAGACAGACCGACTGTTTTAATAAATAATGTTTTGACACGCTGCTTGATATATAGCCACCAGACAGTCGGCACATTTCGTAAAGCAGCAGCAACAACACATTATGTTAACTACATGTAGTCTCTTATTAAAACATGATTTGACAAAAGGGTCATATTATTATGTAATAACATAAACACAGGACAAGTGGTAACAAAACAATCAGCTTCAAAAAGGGCAGACATTAAACACGCGTGACTTATGTTTATATTGAAAGCAAGCGTGCAGTCACAAAATAGCAAACAAATGAACAATAAAAGGAATCTGAGACATGAAAACAATTTAAATTTTACTTTAAGCTTAAACGGTGGTTTATTTTTATATCAAATTATGATTTATGATCAAGCATCAAAGGTCGGATGACAGACTTTGATATTGTCTAAGAAGTTTCGCATTCCTTTAGATGCTCAACAAGTGATAATTTCAATCATATACAGATTCCATTCTCTCTTTTAAAATATTTTCAGACTATCTAGTTTTAATCCATTCCTTTAGATTTTGTTATTGATAGTTGTCTATACTTTCGGATATCTTTATTAATCAGTTTTCTTATTATATAAAATTTATAATTAACTAGAAAAGCCTTCTTCTTTGAAATTCAGAAGGAAGTGTTACATAAGATGGATAACGTGTGGCGATCAATCATTATATTTTTCTTCTTCTTTTTATCGAAAACACAACAATAAAGAACTTATCTATAAAACAGTACTAAACTTTTAATGTTTTCCAAATTATTTATATTTTAAAACAAAGCGATCGAAGCATATGGAAATTATGAAGAAAGCACAGTCATGTATTCCGAAGAGACGCAATAAGGCAATGTTTACAAGTAAAACATTTATTTAATACTTAGCAAAATGTAGCACGCAAGAAATAGAAAAATCTTCTGTAACATTAACTGTTTATAACAATTGCACATTCAATTAACATGTAATGCCCTTTGTTATAGCTTAAAGAAAAACCGTACTCCAATATTTGTTGTTTTGTTGAACTATCTAGAGAGCAAATCCATTTTTAAATATTTTTATTATTGTTTTGTTTAAATATTATATTGTCTAGAGAGCGAATTCATTTTTAAATATTTTTTATTATTCTGGGTTGTTTAAAAATTATATTGTTTTATCTATGGAAGTGTTTAGTCAGAAATCATCCACATTCCACCATAAATATGTCAGACTGAGTATTTTCAAGTGTAATATAAAATTATATATATACAAATACACTATTGTTATTGTTGTAATAACATACAAATAATTTTGTTTGGTAGTATATCGATCATTGTGCAAACAGACGAATTCTACAAGAGAAAGAAAAACAAGACAGACAATCATATTAACAATATATTGCTGAGTCAAGCTATAATAAAATATCAAACAGTGCAATATGTTTTTGATTTGCTAGAGTACACACCAAGACAGAATGTCTTCTCAATAAACGTCTCCTCATATTTCACATAATTAAAGTTACAAGTTTTCATCCGCAACTAAAAAGCTGACAAGAAATCTTTGGAAATTGTGTCGCACGAAGTGGATTTTTCTCAGATGAATTGCTTCTATTAAGATAAGAGCACTTCAAAACACAAATTTCTAAAAAAAAATACAGAAACCAATGAACATTTTTTTCTCTCTGCTGTTGATATTTTAGATTTTGAAAGTGTCATGTATGTGTAATAGCTTTGTTTTGATTTTTTTCATTTACTTTTTAAAATATATTTTAGATAATTTGATTTTAAACAAACAACAATCGCTTCATACATGTACCAACAGTGACATGCGCATTTCTTTTTGAAAAGTTAAAATTTAACGACCCTCTTTTAAACAGACAAGTAACATGCAAATATTATATCACGTAATTATTATAAATGTTTGGTTAGAAATGTTCCTAGTACAGTGTATGTCATACATCGAAACATTGAAATAACAAAGTATCACAAGGACAATCATTGTATTTCCTTGTTGTTAGTTATTTTCATTATGTTTATACAATATGATTTGGGTAAAGTGATATCAAATATTTAGTTCATAATTATATAAATGATAGATTCTCCTTCAATTAACAAATCATAGTTAAGGAGTAACGGTAATATTTCTTTATCGGGTGATATTCATAAATTGAGCTAATTAAATAAATATACTTCTGGATTTAATTATTATCATTGTTAATTTAGTTTTATCGTGTGTTTTTTTTTGTGTGTTGTTTTTTTTAAATATTTCGATGTCATGGATTTGATTGTCAACTTAAAGAGAAAGAAAACCATTAATTATTCATCAGAAACTTAAGATTTCTGTACCTTGTAGATATCAATATATTTTGGTTACAACATCATAAAGTACGCTACACACCTTCATTTTATATGAAACATTGCATTGTCATTCTTAAATAAATCATTATTCTTAAAATACGATACATGTAACCACCTAAATTACTCATATGACTTAAACAGAACATTCAATCTGAATCTTAAACTATTTAAAGAGTGCATTTAGGGCATAATAGATGATCATCAGCTTACGAAAGTAGAGATAAATGTATAATAGTTTGTCATAAATAGACAAAATCATAGGCACTGTACTTACTGACAAAACGAAAGAGAACTGCAATATTGTTTACTTGTAAGTCCAATGAGCATTTATTTTGAAACTGTAACAAACCAAAAACAATACAAAATATTTGTTTGGAAAATAAAGATTAGTTTCAAAAAATAGTTTCCTCATTGTATCATTTTAGGTTTAAATGGGCCTTTAATTATAACATCATATTAAAGTAAAATACTGAACTATTGCCATGATTCTCCTGCCTTTCTAAATTATTATATTCAAGTTGAATTGCTAATGTTGCTATTCATTTCATTATAAGTGTCAGTAAAGATTACGAAAATGAAACAGACAAATTAATGATCAATCTTGCAATGGCATTTCCATTGCAAAATTCATGATACTATTCATTATTCATTTCTTTAACTAATTGTTGTTGTTTAACTTAATATTCAGATTTAGAAAAAAAAGATTTAACGAATACACATGTCGAATGGCTAAAAGACGCGAATTAAATTCTTTTAATTCCAGGGAATAAACATTGCTGCTGCCTTGTGAAACAGAGTATATACTCGTGTGAAGCAGTCATTTGTTGTCTTGCTAGTTCCACAAATTGCCAAAAACAGATTGATGATTACTATGCATATCCACCTCATATGTTACATATGTTATTCAATACAAAAATAATTCTATTTTGTTGCAGTATTCTGAGACATGTTACTTCTTCTTCTAGTCAAATTAACTCATAAAACATTATTCATATCTTGGCAAAAGAAGTAAAGACGTTGCTAACAGTGCATGTTAGAATAGTCAAAAAATATATTATCCATATCAGAATACATACATTATTTATGAGT
>NW_026861700.1:0-54703 GCF_026571515.1 Ruditapes philippinarum | reverse complement strand
ATATTTGTTTGTCATATAAAACAAAATCTGCAACTGAACCCAATAAGCTGCTGAATATACATATTTTAATAAGTCTTCTTTTTTGACATATTTCATAATCAGAGACCTCTCAAATTATTTGCTATAGAAGCGAAAGTTAATTATCAGATTCCTTTGAATGATAAAATATGTCAGCTGAAGAATAATGACACTTCTAGCAGTGGCTCTCTAACTGTCACTTTACTTTAATATAAAAGTAACAGTACAAGACACATGAATATATGCAACGATTTTGTAAATTCATTTATTAATTAATTTAATATTTCGAGTTTTCACAATAAAATAAATAACATAACTTCAACTTAATATTGTGAATATTGTTTGACAATTTAATTTAAATACCGTAGTAAAATTCCAAACTTTAAGCAAAAAGATTTGCTGTGAACGGTGTGGTTATTTGCTGTTATTTAGGAAACAGAATTCAAGAAGAAGATCGTTTCTATCAATTATTCAACATGAAATGGCAAAACGTTGAATTTAGAAACATCCACAGATGTGTTCGTACGGCGGTTATCATGGAACGTTCAATGTGACACTTCAGTGCCATTCCATAAAAAGCGTGTAGTAACAAGTAAAAGAAAGGAATTTGGCGAATTTCATTTCTATAAATTGATATTATAATTACTTTATGATTTTAATGTTTCAAATATTTTGAAAAACTAAAGATATAAAAGTGTAAAATGTAGTATTAATCTGAATATCGAAGGAATTTGGCGAATTTCATTTCTATAAATTGATATTATAATTACTTTATGATTTTAATGTTTCAAATATTTTGAAAAAATAAAGATATAAAAGTGTAAAATGTAGTATTAATCTGAATATCGAAACAAAAACGAACGTGCTTAAGACACTTATTTTGGATAAAAAACTTTCTTTAATTTATTAATTAATCCAAACACTTTGTCTAAAGCAACCCAGTATTTATCCTAGTAAACATTTTTCAAGACAGTTAATTGACTTCAAGGCGACATGTGCTTTGAAGAATACACGTATCACTTTTAGTAAAGCATTATTCATTTTTTATTTACTTATAAATGAAATATTGAAGAATATTGTAGAAATGAATGCGTATTTTCAATTTTCCGTATTTTCACTGTAAAATTTCATTATTCACTGCAGTAAAACATACTTTGCGTATTTTCACTGGTGTCTTGACGGACTACTTTTTATTAAAAATTCTGCCACTACACAAAATTTAAGGGAGAGTCTTTGAAATTGTAATGTCAAAAAAATGTATACACTGAACAGAAAATTGAAGTTTTTTTCTACAAATACATGTTTTATTTTAATCTTGACGCATGACAATTGTCATATTTCACTCGTGGCTAACGCCACTCATGAACTATTTATTTTCATACCACTCAATGAAAATAAATCATGTATTTATAGAAAAAAACTTGAATTTTCTGTTTATAAGTTATGTAATGCCTTTGAGGTTTCCATAGTACGCTGTTTCATACAGGAATTTTATAAAAAATATTTAAAAAAAAGCTATAAAAAGCGGCTTTAATCTACATTATTTAGTTGTCCAAGCATATTATTTGTTTATAATAATCAAATATTGAAGTAACATATTAATATTCCTTTAAAAAGAACATAATACGTTTTCTTCCATAAGCATCATCTTGTATAAAATAATGTGTCTTTATTCCATTAAATAAATTGTACATGTCCATATAATTCATTTACTATATGATTTGAGGAAGGAAGTAAAACTGACAGCTATCGTCTCACATTCAATATTTCGTTCCTTCTCAGAAAGATGTCAATACAATAAAAGGGAATCTAATACATGTTATGATTTCATTCACTTTAGCACAGATTGTGATTGGGTGAAAATATTGTTTCTGTTTGAACACCATTCAATGACGAAACATAAAATATAAATGATATATATTTGATACAGGTCCAATGAAATAAACGTTCACTTGTAAATAATTGTATTTTGACTTTAAACACTCAAATTTCCAAAGGATTTTCAAAAAGTTACTTTTATGAGAATATTATGCAATCACATACATCTTTTCATTTTTATATTTCAAAAGTATAAATCATTTCAACAATCTACAGGTTCCTTCACTTGAACCCACGGCTAAGGCATTACTGCTTTCCAATGTTCACTTTCATTATCAGTTTTGTTCAGTGATTTTATGAGAAAAGAATACTAATATAGGATTTACTTCAAAATCATGTTTTAAGACGTGAAACAGTCATTACGAATGTTCACTATGTAATTACAGCTGACACACGGTTTTGCTCCAACATTGTTGGTAAAAGAGGGATAAGAACAGTATAAGCAGGTGAGAAGTGGCCTGAAATGGATGCTACGTATGCCTTACTTTATGCTATGTTCTCACCGCCGATCAGATCAATTCGATCGTCCCGATCACATTTATTCTCCGATGAAGCCCGACCAAACTGGATTAAATGCACATTCACGACTCCTACACGACCTCAAGTCGACACTACACGATGTTTTACGACTTCTTCTCGACGACAACCCGACCAACATCCCGACTTCTTCTCGATCACCCAGACCTATACGCGAGCCATACACGATCTCAACTAGACTAACTGGACCTCTGCTCGATCGTTGCCAGATTTCACGGAACGTCGGTGGTTCTACTCAGGTGCCCGTTCGTGCCTGAAACAATGCACGGAAGGGCACCTGAGGTCTTCCTCCACCAGTAAAGCTGGAACGTCGCGATATGACCTATAATGTGTCGATGTGACGTAAAAACCCAAAACAAACAAACAAAAAATCCACCCGACCAGATCGTAATGATCGTAATGGAGTCGTGAATAGTCGTGTATCGATTTTTTTTTAGAATAAAATCTTCAGACATTCCTGGTTCAAATCAGTTCATGATGGAGATTGAGCAGTTGCAGTTGTGGTCCAGATGGTTAGAGCTTCAGAGGGTCAGGGCTATAATATGGCTGTAATAGAGTATTTTCTATCACCTGCTCTTCCGTTTCAACAGGTACTTCTGACTCCACCGAACATGTCCTACTACTCTTACTGCATGTTGCCTTTTTGCCCTTTCTAGGCATTTTTGTTGTCAGAATTTGGAAGTTGCTCTATCTTTATATTTGTAACAGCTAATGAGACACCAACAATAAGTTTACATATATAATTGTATTGTTTAGGTCACGTGAACTCGTGTATGGTCGAATAACTATCGGGAAACGATCGTGTGTGGTCGTGTAGCAGTCGGGTAGTAGTCTAGTTATTCTGGACAATAGATCGAACAGAGGGCGCGTTGATCGGGTTGCGATCGGATAATGCTTGCGTAGAAGTCGAGGTGATCGTGTACAGATCGGATAAGAGATGTAAACCCGACCAAACTAGATCGTTGCACGATTTATTCTCGATCAACTAGATCTTCTACTCGATCACTATACGATCGCTTCTCGACTGCTTTTCTACTCGATCGCTACTCGAATTTTTTTGACATGTCAAAAAAAATCGGGTAGGAAGCCCGAGCCATGCCGACCAAGGTAGACCGCTCCGACCATCTCCGATCACGCATGCAGACTAGACCTGTACCCGATCGCTTGATCGTGCTTGATCGAGTTGATCTGATCGGCGGTGAGAACACAGCATTATATACATATACAGAAATTGCAAAAGAAACGTGCTTTTCGTGACACAGAAATCTATCATTCTAGATAAGTTGAACTTTAACGGAACCAAAATCATAATTAGCTAATACTTAATGCTTCAAAATAGAACTGAACTTTATATTTCGTAAACTCTATCCATTTCACTCGACCTATATATCTAAAAAGAGCTGCGTTATAAGCATTTTAACTAGTAATGGGAACTCTTTCGTGCTATCTCTTATCTTAAGATTTGCTTTCTGTCAACAAATGAAATATGCTTTGTAACGAAAAACTGTTGATGTAATGAACAATTAAGAAACAGAAGGCAACGTTGCATGTATAAATAAATTAAACTTCAAGCTTGGTATTACAATAACACATTGTATCTAATTGATTCAACATTCAAATACTAGTATTATAAATTATCAAAAACAATTCTAAATACAATTACAACTTTTATTATATGAAGGAACGCCTGAAGAGAAAGAAAACATTTAAGCACTAAGAAATCTCTTTATAATGACAGGAAACTATTTTCCTCATCAGGTCGTAATATTTGCGGTCAAATTAGGAGACTCATCATATACGAATAGTAAAATAAATCCCTTTAGGACTTATATTGCTACACGTAATAAGAATGAAGTTTTAATGATTAAGAATAATTATACCAAGGCTGTCATTAAAAAGAGAGAATGATGTCTTAGATAATAATGGTAAGATTCGACGTAACAACAGTAAAAAGATGAACCTTTAAAATGCTATTTACAACTTGACAGGGAATGAAGGCAAATTCAAGCTGTTGGCATTCAAAGTATTATCATTATAGAAGTTAAATTGACAGTTTAGCATAAAAAGTCATAAAGAAATTAAGATGATTTAAGATGATTTAGATGGTCAATATATTCATATTTATCTCCAATGTAATTAAACTGTATTGCAAATAACCCTTTACTCAATAGTAATGGGTTAAGTTATTCATTTAACATTTATGTAGTCATAACTTTATTTATAACAATGAAATATGCTTAAAGAGGTTCGAACAGGGACATTGTTGACATTTTATCTTTGTAGAACAATTTATATGTTTGAAAAATTTATATGATGACCAACTGTCCTACTCAGGGAAATATTGTTCTCTATCTAAACAGAAAAAGAGTTTTATGTCAACCCTTGTCATTGATGGTTGGGCATATATTTAATACATCATTATCCTTATGATATATCTGTATAATTGATCTAATTTTAAAGTGACATTATGCTCATATTTTCATTGTCAAGTTGAGCTAAATTGACTTTATATTTCAAAAGATTGACTGCTTAAAACAGATTATATTGGAAAATGTTTAGGATAAAATCTAAAATCTGCATAAAATATAAAAAGACTGCCCCACTCTTAATATAAATTGAATGTTACAGGTAAATTCTAAATGATATTTACTGAAATTTTGTTTGAATCCGGTGGTTATTTATTGTTTATGCGAAGTAAATTATTGAATTAGAAGGAATTATGGCAAAATGAAAATTTATTTTGGCGCTCACCTGTTCACTCGCTATATACCTTCAGATGGGCATAATGTCACTTTAAGAAATAAAATGACTGGCTTTTACTAAATAAGTGAATATTTTTTTAAACGCAAAAACAACAACAACTCTTATTATTCTTATTTAAATAAGAAATTACGTTAACATCAAGCAATAAAAAAGTTAAACATCTTCTTAAAAAACCTATACTGCCGGGGGAAATTCCGTTTTATTTAGTTCCGCCCGTTGTTTTCTCGTTTAGGGCACACGCTTTTTATTACTTGGGGACCATACGCCGCTTTTCATGGAATGACACGGAAGTGTCACATTGAAGGTTCCATGATAACCGATGTATGAACACATCTGCGGATGTTTCTAAATTCCAAATTTTACTATTTCATGTTTGAATGTTGAATTCTGCTTAAGCCGGTGCTAGGGGGCGTGGACGGTAACTTGCACTTTCCAGTACCGTCCATGAACAGGCTCAATCAAACCGAGCCTGCAACATTTTCAATTTTGCCGTGTTGGGCTATCTTTAGGGATTCTGTTTTTTTTCTATTTGATGCTTTCACAATAAAAATACCATTAAATTTACATTTGAATGTAGTTCAACATACAATGTCATGAGAAATAGATCATAATTATTAGATTATCATCAGTTTTTAAAAAACCAAAATTTGTTTTTATTTTAATCAAAAAAAAATCATGTAATGCCAAAAAAGGGGCCTTTTAAAGATGTATTAAATGGGAAAAGGGTAAATATTTAAAAAGGGCAAATCAGAAGATTTTAGGGTTTACATAGTTAATTTAACTTATTTAAAAATATTTTTTAAAAAACCAACAAAAATTTATTTAAAAAAAGGGGTAAAAAGGGACGTCTATTTAATAAACATTTGGGTTTAAAAAACATCCAAAAATAGTTTTCGTTTTTCAAAAGGTAAGGGACATTTTTTTAAAATCTAACATAAAATCAAAAAGAAAAATTCATTTTAAATTTCATAATCTGTTTTTAAAGTCGCTTTTTTGTCCGGCTTTAAAAATATATTGTTTTTTCTGCAATATTTAAAAACAAATTTAAAACATACATAAATGATAACCTTAACCCCGATTTATAACAGTAGTGAGTATTTTGTCGCATATTTTTTCTTGGCAAGAAGCGTGAAAAAAGTCGTAAAATCAATTTATATTTTACTATAAGTAGCAATATCCTAAGATATTACATTCCGTAAAATGTCAGCTGAATGCTTTCATATTGGACAGACTCATTAACTAAAATTGTCACAAACACAATAAATATATTCTTTCAGAACATTTTTTAATGATCGGAAATATAGTTTTTGAAATATAACATCTCGAACTAAATGAACAGGAATATTTCTTATAGCCTCCACTAGGCAAATAAGGCTAAAAAAGGAATTCCTCTAAAGAACGTCAAAACGGTAAAAGTTAAAATATTGCAGACTCGGTTTAATTGAAACTGTTCATTATTTGACTGGAAAATGAAAATTACCCACCACGCCACGTCTGATGTATAAATCATTATTTAAAATAAATGCAATGAAATAATTTTGAAATAAAAAAACATGTGCGGGCGTAACAGATAAACATACATGTCATTATTGGAAGGATCTTATAACTCGCATTAATCGTTATCGTAAAGGATACATATATTTTTTCGGAACACGTATATTGGTTCATTAGAACTATAATAAAGGTGGTACTTTTTTATTTGAAGACGCTGTGCGTGTATTGAAAGGAAGAAATTGAAGAAGCACGTCTATTTCAGTATGGTTGGATTAAAAAATGAAAATATTATTTAGAGAAAGAGTTTTTATTTTTTCAACGAGTAATACAATTTTTTACATTTTTATGATTTCAGGTAAATTTTTCTTACCATAATGTATTATCATTATTTATGTATCAGAAATGAACTTCAGATAAGCTATTAATATAATTCATACCTGTTTTTATTTCCATGTGATTTATGGGTCACGTTGTAACAGTTTTTGAAAATCTTATTGTATAAGAATTTTTCAATATGCGACCATAAAATCATCATTCAATAAAGTCCTTTGTTACTTACGCAGAAGTAGGTGGTCTATTTTAAACTGATTGCATCATGCTAGAATTAAATGTTACATATTCGAAATATTAATAATTGCTTATTTGCAAAGAAACCAACCTACTTTGGGATAAAATCAACAAATAACAAAACAAATACAAAAATAATCAGATCAAAATGAGGATCAATTTTAGGATCAAGATAAAAATTTTGATCAACTGTACAATGCCCATATCTTGTAAAAATAACAATAAATTTATTCTAAAATTTCATAAACATGCTATTTCAAGTCCAGTTTTATCAAGTTAATACTGAATATTTAATCTATGAGGATAAATAATGGAGAATATTTGAGTTTTTAAATTTGATCCTGATTTTGATCCTGATCCTTAAATCTTTAGGTTATAAAGATCAATTTGAAAATATATATTTAACAACGATAGAAGTACCATAAAAGTTAACTAAACTAGTTCTTCATGTTTCTTTTTCTTTTCGTTAACCCTCTTTTCTTTTATTGTATTTCCTTATATTATTGACTGATATAACTATATATAACTAAATTATTAAGATCGAAAAGAAATATAACTGACAGCTGCCATTTCTTATTCAATATTCATTTTATTTTCAGGCGAATGTCAATATCGTTAAAAGAAAGATTACAGAATGTGATATGTAGTTGTTATGATTTGATTTACATTAGCGCAAATGATGCTTCCCTCGACATTTATAGGAAAATGAAAATAGTGTTTCTATTTGATTTGAACTGGAAGTTGAAAGTGCATGTACCAGTATAATTGTATACAATTACAGTAAAATAAGAGTTAACATGTAAGCAATTATTAACTTGAAAATCTTACACAGCAAATATGTTTAATTTAGAGTGATTCGGCAGGTAATATGTTGTTCATTACATTTGAAAGTAGTAAAAATATAACAACGCAAAAACTCTTTCTATAAATGCTGTCTATATTAGTTTTTAAGCCAAGATTTCCAAGTCTATGATAGGGCAACAGTCATTTGAGGGCTTTAAATGGCGAAACCTGCGACATGTCTGTAAAAGAATTAAAATATTGTTATTTTATTATGTAAACTTGTTGATCATATTTGACATAATTTGAAATAAATACAGTTAAGTGAAATGAAGCGTATGAATAAAATAAATTTTATATTCGACACACAGAGTTAAATAACATATCTACGTACTATTCATTATATTCCATTTATAGTTGACTCTAGCATATCGACACTTTTTCAGAACAGAAGGCAGCACTACAGAGATTCAGTCAATGCTACGATATACATGTATCTGTAAAATGAAAGTTCAAAAATGTATATTCAATTTTGTTGTTCACGCTAAAATGAAACTGCAACAAGATTAGTCAATTGTTGAAAATGTTGATTAAGTTTACTGAAAAATGCAAACTTTCACTGCAAAATGCGAAAAAATGTGTTATAATTTTATTTATTTAAACGTACTTTTGACCCGTTTCCGCTTCCGTTTGCTTACCGGAACAATAATTTTGCCAAAAATTACTTTTTACGTGATTATTCTTAGTTTTTACAAAAAAACAAAGACTTTAGTTAATATAAGCATAACAGTGATAGACATACACCAGAAATCTTAAATATCTGCCTCCATCCCCGTGAGACATAACCAAGGTCATCAACATGCTTTGAGTTCTAAATGTTTGGAAAAAAATTAAAAGGATTATATGAAATGCATGTTCTGCATTGTATTATCTTTTAAAACCATCAATAATTTACCTTTTTCTGTCTCCAAAGGCAAACAATCTGTGAAAACGTCGAATGTTTACACTTTCGAATTCCTCGCGCGTGCGCACTCCTGCTTGGAGAGCAACGAAGGGAGATAACAAAAACGGCGTGCGGTGTAAGGTTTTGGCCATTAGAATTTTTAAAAAAAAAAGCTATTTTAAAAAGTCAATAACTTCAAAACGGTAAAACGCTGAGCATGCGATTTTGTTATTAACTCTTTTCTATACATGTTCTTTCGTGGAGCCTAGTATTTGTTTCTGTTGCTTATAGTTTAACCTTTTTATTTACTTTGATTATACTATTGTAAGAACGACTGCCTCTTTTAATCACGTGCGATATGCGAAAATTGGCCAAAAGTGAATAGATCGTACTCAGTATTATGAAAATAATTGGGTGACATCCACGCGACATTGCTGCAAGGTTGAAATCAACAGTCAGGGTGGCCATACGATATAAGAATAATTGTCACTTTTTGCGACATTGAATTATAACGCACTTTCACAAATATTTGGCATGCAAATGAATGGAATAATGTATCATCTCTCCTAACAGTATTTATTGAAATTTTCAGCATGATCGTACCAAAATGGCCATTATTAGATTGTTAAGTGTACTTTACACCGGTTATTGTGAGTTTATCAATTTTATTTTGTGTATTTTACTTTCATATGCAAAATATTATAATATGATGCCATCTGAACATATTGATACTAATAAGAAATTAACAGCTTTTCTATATATAGCGCTTAGAGAACGAGACCAATTTTGTCTATGTTTAGATAATTAGTACCTATACTATTTCTATGATAAATGCGATCATTATGCTATACGTATTTTATAATGTCTTACACAAGACTGATTTGTAGCATCCATAGACGATGTATTTGTATTATAAATCTTTATGTGGCCTAATTACTCAATTATCAATTCTATTTAAACAGCGAAAATGTCACAATGCAATTTTCGCCAACACAAATGAGTAATTGAAAACTGCTGATTAAATAAAAACTATTGTATATATGTTATGCTTTTAATAAAGACAATGGGACCATTTTAAATTCATACTTACTACCATTTAACTCAAATGATGTGTGTCAATATCTGTATCCGTGAAATAAAATCAAACCTCTTCACAATTAAAAGCATATCAATGTTCATTACATGTAAAAAGTTTATCCACCGACTTTAACATTCTATAATAATTAAAGCTATAATATGACACAAATCAAAATGGCGAGGCAATTTCCTTGATTATTCTTTGTAATAGTTTGTACACCAGGGGCCGACATATTTTTTTGTTAATCCAATCCCACCAACAAAGCACACATATTATTAGTAAAAAATCTGTAGTCGACTTACATTGTATTTTAAGTTTTAAAATAAGCAAAACATAATTTTGATAAAAATGAGAAAGACTTTTTAATATAATAAAACTTAATACTACCTATGGAGATATAAACAGTATTTAATTCAATCAGTGACCAAATTTTATTATTTATCTTGTAGTATGCAGACTGAGTAGATGCGTAGAAAATGCGCTTAATATGATTGGTATATTACAGAAGGAGGGATACTGATGAATGACGTGCAACTTGTTTTATAAATGAAATCTGAGAATGCAATTGTGTGACAAAGCTTTAGGCAGACAATTTATTGTAATAAATAAGTTATTTAACTGGATTAACTAGAAACGGAAATTGAAGTTTACATTTTAAGGGATCGGAGTGAAAACAGTAAATTTATTCGTTAATGTTTTATCGTATATTTACATGTGACATTGTATCTGTTTTTATATACAACAAGAAACTCGTAGAGAAAAAAAGCAATAAAAATGATTTAGCGAAATATCGGAATTATGTTAAAATCGTAAGAAAATCTTTGTTAAGAACGATATTATAGCAAAACACACAAAACTTGTATTGATTGTTCTCCGTATATTCTACAGTTTAGATATAACATACCGTTCAATCCAATACCATTTTAATGCCTGATAAAATGAATTCTCCTAATTCTCCTCCGACATTGTTCACAAGTCAAATGCTGATGAAATACGTTTTCCATAAATGCACATTCCTTACTTTAAAAAAAGAGTGATATTTACAGCTTTATATACAACAAGAAACTCGTAGAGAAAAAAGCAATAAAAATGATTTATCGAAATATCGGAATTATGTTAAAAAATCGTAAGAAAATCTTTGTTAAGAACGATATTATAGCAAAACACACAAAACTTGTGTTGATTGTTCTTCGTATATTTTACATGAAAGTGTTTAGACATATCATATCGTTCAATCAATACCATTTTCCGAATATATGTTTAACAAATTAAATTCTCCTCATTCTCCTACCGACATTGTTCACAAGTCAAATGCTGAGGAAATACAATTTCCATAAATGCACATTTCCCTGTTTTAAAAAAGGAGAGATATTTACAGCTTTATCAAAGGAAAGAATGGAAGATTGGCATTGGGCATTGATATTCTAGTCATTGCATCACAGCATTTAGCAAATATCCGATGCAACAGTGAGTCATTGGCCGAGTGGTTTATGGTCATTGACTTCAAATCAATTGCCTTTCACCGCTTTAGATTCGAGCCGCAAAACTGTTTTCGGGCTCTACATAAAAGACAGCTATCCATCTAACTTACGGAACGTTGGTGGTTTTACTCAGGTGCTTGGTTGCTCCTGAAAATTTGTGCATGAAATAATGTACAGAGATGCACCCAAGGTCTCCCTTAACCAGTAAAGCTAGAGAGTAACAATAGAACATTTACTGTGTTGTGCAATGTAAAAAAGAAGCCAACCAAAATGATAAAAAACAAAACAACGACAACACTAAAAACCCGCCAAGAAAACCGTTTCAAGCTTTGATCAAGCCCATTACTCGAAATTCCGTTTCATCTACATATGTTTATGTTATCTGTGAAAGTGCTAGCCTCATGTAAACTTATTAACTAAAGGAATGAATTACAGAATACACTTCATCCCCGCTCAGCTTGATCAGTTTAGCTTATATTTTATCCGCAGACTGTGAATGTTTTCATTGATTAAACATTTTTGAGAGATGAAAATACTAAATAGTAATACAAGCTTATAAGCATGAATTCCCCTATGCAGCACCGAAGCTTTCTGCGAGTATAAAACATCGGACAATAATTCATTACTGTCAATAAAAGCAGAATTAAAAAAAGAAAAATCAATTTAAAGTTTCTGCCATGCAATTTCGAATTATTCGTTGCAAACGATAAAAGTTTAAAAATACTAAAATTGTATGAATTATAATGAAACTATTGGTTATATTATCAATTATAAAAAAACAATTTAATCTGTTTTTGTCAGTGGACCTATTTATCATGTTGTCATTTTCTAATCGCAATAAAGCTTACATAAAGAGATAAGTCTATTCCAAAACTTTATATTCGGACCACAATGTGAGAGAGGAAATGATGCGCTTTTCTCCGACAAACGAAATGCTTTCAATGAAGGTTTAGATTACATATTTAGGAAACTTTAGTTCCGGCAGAATGAATTGTTATTTTTTGTTTGGCTGTTACGGAACCAAGTATGTTAAGATGTTTGATTGCATCTCTTTTTTATATTGTGATGAAAACAAAACAAAAACAGCTTTGTATATGCCCTATGGTCGTTACATAAAAAATATTAACAATAAAGATTAAATATCTCTGACATATTGTTGGGCAATTATTGATGATGTACAGCGTTTAAAGACCTCTCGCAAGAACAAAAAGAAATTACACGTGTATGCAATTTATTTAGGAAATTTCAGCTACAGGAATGTCCTGAAAAAAATATACCATTTAACATTGGTGTACAATAATGTCTAACTGATTCATACAGTGTTTAGAAAACATGATTGAAATTACAAAAATAAGTTATATCAAGAGGGAGAAATAACTATGCTTAACAGTTACCAACTATTTTAGGGAAAAGAAGATATTATGATGAAGATCAGCACGGGCTTACAAAGTTCTCTTTACAATAACCGTTCACGTAAGGTACCCGTTCGAGGGAACCTTAATACCCTCGTCAAATGCATTCACTTAATTGAAACACTCCTTTATTAAGGGACATATCATTTCCATTTATTGAACTTTATATGCAAATTTGCTGGAAGCATGAAAAATGAAGCACATAAGCGGATATGGGTGATTTATATATCCCAACATGATTTTTACATTTGAATTGAAAATTTAAGCCAATGATATATTTGTTTTACAATCCGTTTACAATGTACGGCTTTTTCGTGAATTTTCCTTAAAATCGCTTGCTGCCAAAGTATAGATGCATCAGATATTTCATTGCCATTGTGAATCAGGTATCGTGACTTGTTGCTGAACGTTTTATAAGGCATCTATTTCAGTTTGAAAAGAAAGATAATGTAACCTTATTCAGTTTCAGAAGTAATTGAAAAATACATAAACCATGAATTTGGGAAGAAGTATGTTCAAGTAAACATTGTGTAAAAAGTGTTTACACTATAAAAATATTTGGAAATAGAAAGGAAGGAGAAATTTCACCGTCATTGTAATTATCATCATCACCACCACCACCATCGTCAGCATCAGTGTCAGCAGCAAAAACAGAAGCAGCTAAAAGAAATAAAACAACAGTTTTCTTATACATGTATGGTTAATAGGAATGAAAAGTCACTGTCCATACTAAATACTAAGTTCGGCACAAATGACATCTTTTCAAATATGCATAGAAAAATCGTTGATAGTGCATAACGCATGTGCACTTCCCAGAATGTAGACAAGACCAGCATATATGTGCTTCCTTTAAGGCGCATTGGTATGATCCAAGATTAAATGCATTTATTTCACTTGCAGAACGTTTATACTTAATACACATTTGAAATTTCTGAACTTCCTGGCAGGTGGCATGCTGCGATTGAATAGCTTCATATAATTGTCAAGTCAGAAGAATGAATGTGGAATATGAGTTTTTCCGACGATAAAATACATTATCAATAAGGAAAGCCCTCGTTACCTTTTATCTACCGGTCCGCTCCCTGTGCTGAAATGAATGAAACGAAATCTTAAAATTTTAGAAACAAACGTCATTGACGCGTTATAAATAGCTCTCGAGAAGGATCACACGTGATATGAAGTAAAATTACTGGAATACTTAGTTTGAAGCAACACATAATTGTTTTTCTAACAGAAAATAAAAGCTGAAGACCGCTTTTAGACACTTGCTATGATCATTGCTTTACTACTGGAATTACTGAACGACTGATATGAAATGCAAATGCGAAATAACATAAATAATCTATAGTTTTATACGTATTGAACATGATTAAGTTAATAATACAGTTAATGTCATTTAGGGTCGTGTAGGGGTTGCGTTCACTGAGCACCGCCTAGTTGTGCTTATATTGTTTAACATATTTAATTGCAATTAGATTATAGAACGTTGTGAGAGGCCTTTATTCAATTATATCCTTTGGTCATGTTATTAATATTGGTAATGGCTGTGGTAATTATTTAACCTGTTATATAGAATTCTATATATAGATAGATGTTTCTAAATAAGTAAAGTCATTGACCGACTATTAAACCACAACGATAGTTATATATAAACCTTTCATGCATAGCGGTTTTTACGACGATCCACAAAATAATGATATAGCAGGATTAATAATTACGTTAAAGAGCACCGAAACACAAGTCTATCTGATTTGTACGAGGGGCGTAGCCCCCCGAGTATAAATCAGATTGCCGAGTGTGTTGGTGTTCTTTATCTTTTGTATCATAGTCAAACATAAAAACACGTTCCCTGTTGTCACAATATGATACCCCAGAAAAATGTAACCAATGAACAAGCATCTGAACCTGATATTTCTGTCGCTTTCCCTTTCTCTTCCGTCACAATAAGTAAACCCCAGGAAATTTGAGCCAATCAATGGGCATGCTCTGGAGTGCGGGTAACAAATACCAACAGTTAACGCACTGTGCATGTAGAGGATATTGAATGAGTGTAAGTTCAATACTGAATGTATTGCACGAGTTGAATAAAATTATATTATGCTAGCCTCTGGCGAGCGTAATATTATTTTATTGAACGAGTGCAATAAATACAGTAATGAACTTACTTACTAATTATATAGTCTATTTATCACATACCCAAAAAAAGGTCGTTTAAAGTGAAATAAGAGTCATTTGTCATTGACGCGCCTATACGTAGTATAACGCTTACATTTAGCGCGTCTTTACATGAACAGACTCAATCAAACCGAGCCTGCAACATTTTCAATTTTGCCGTGTTGGGCTTTCGTTAGGGGTTCTGTATTTATCTATTTTACACTATGTTTGTATAACGGTAATGACGTCACGTCAAAATATATGCATGGACGTGCAATACTATATTTACGAAGTCGCAAAATCGGAACGGGTGTGTGAAAATTAGTTTCTACTGAGTCCATTATTCAAGATATCAATATAATTGTGTAATTGTGCATGTTGCAACGATTTCTCTAAATGCCAAGCAATTTAATATAAGAAAATGTCATGTCATTAGGTTGGTTTCCAGTACTGTGCACGCTTGTAGTTCACTGAAACAACGTACCGGGCGCAAATATTCAAAACAGTGAAGTTATCAAATTGATAATTTCACTGTTTAAAACAGTGAATTATCAGTTTTTATTTAACTGAATAATATTTCTATAAACCACCGAAAAGCATGTAATAAATCATCCTATTGATAAAAAATTGTAATGCCCGGACTCGTCTGGTAGTCATATTACTTTTCAAACGAAAGAAACTACTAAATTTTCACACAGCTCCAAATATTTATGATGTTTACACAATAAGATTAAGTTTTATGAATCTAGTGGTAACATCGAACAGACACACTATAATTACAGTAAACTTCACTTATAGCGAACACGGTTATAGCGAACTTCCGGTTATAAGGAACAATTTATTTTGGCCCGAATTTTGCTCTTCTTTATTTAATATAAAAATATACGGTTAAAGCGAACACGGCTTTATGGAATTATCGCTTTTAAGGTACTCATTTCTTAGTCCCAATTAAGTTAAAAGTACAGAAAATTACACTTTTATAACGAACTCCAAAATATCGGCCATCTGTAAATAGATACCGCATTTTCAACTTTCGTTTTCATTGACATGGATTAAAATCGGCCGAGTGTACCGTTTATTATTGATGTACTTCAATACATCTATTAAAATGAATTTTTCTAGCATACAATCTAGTACGAACTAGTTTTCCTTTTAGGATATTTTTAGCATGAGTTCTCGTCACTAGGATAAAACGGTTATTCCTTTTATTCTATTATTTCTTTTCTTTAATAGTTTTGCTCGAGTAAAATAATTATGATAATTTATAATCGGTTTTCAACATAATAACGCATGCTTGCAAGCATAATCCTTTGAAAACTACAATGTACGCAAAGAAATCTATATCATTCATTAGTAAAGTCACCCTGAATATATAATAGAATATATTCAATGTAAAAGGATAGGAAAAAAACTTTGTTTATTCTTATTCATGGAAAGAATGTTTATTCTTATTCATGGAAAGAAAACGAAAAGCATTGAGTTTAGAAACAAAATATGATATTTTATAAGAAACGGAGAGAGGGAGTTAATCTAAAAATGAAATAGCACAGGATTTTCATATTCTAAAAAAGTACGCTTTCGGGTAATGTGTCTAAAATGAAAAAAAAATGACTTTTTAATCTTAATTAAATGCTCTTAATAATGGCGGACGATGGGAAACAATCAGTTCGTTATATGTAAATCTGTTCGCTATAAAAACTCCTGATACAAGGAACTAATTCGCTATATGCTTATAAGGAACTCCGGATATAAGGAACAGATTTTGAATGTCCCGATGAGTTCGTTATAAGCGGAGTTTACTGTACATCTAAAATATTTCCTTATAGGCATTAGGCCTCAGAAATCACTACACTGTCTGTTCCCCCACACTTTAAGGGGCCGGGATTTAAATTTGGCCCTTGTCCGTTCTTATGTTGTGTATTATTTGCCTCTAAAAGTGCTTGTCAACAAACTTTACAGGAATGTTGTTAAGCATGTGAAGGTGTGCACATGGGGTTTCGCGTGTGGATTTATCTAGATTTTTCAGAGTTATTGCCCTTGACGTAATAAAAAGTTGCTATTTTCAATTTGTGTCATGTGTAGTCCAAAAGAAAAGTTACCTAGAATCATGAAACTTTACAGAAATGTTGACCAGGATGTGTTGTTGTGTGTTTGCGAGAGAGTTAATCTGGTATTTGTAGGGTTATTGCCCTTGACGTAGTAAAATGTGTTATGTTCAATTTGTGTCATGTGTAGTCCAAAAGAAAAGTTACCTAGAGTCATGAAAGTACAGAAATGTTGATTAGCATGTGTTGCTGTGTGTTTGCGAGTGAATTTATTCAGTTTTTGTATGGTTATTGCCCTTGACTTAGTAAACATTTGCATTTTTTATCTTGTATCGTGCGTAGTCGAAAAACAATTTGACCTCAAGCCACGATACATGTCGGGAAGCATTTATAGTTGTGCATATGGGTGTTTGCTTGTATATTCAGTATTTGTAGAGTACTTCGTAAGTACTTGAGCTAGAATCAACAAACTGTACAGGAATGTTGATCAGCATGTACAGCTGTGCGCCTGGGTTTTGTGTGTGAATTAATTCAGTTTTGTTCTTGATCTTGACTTGAAATGCTGAATGTAATATAATTTGTCAAAAAAGTAGCAAAATGTAAACTTAGTAGTATTTTGACTTCCATGCAAAATACAAAGTTACCATAATTTTACTAATGCACTTAAAAACAAAAGAAGCAAATCATGAGGTTAGGCCAATGAGCACCAATTTTGAAACTGTATCAATACACGAAAAAGGACACTTAAAAGAAAAGGCTTTTAAAATATATAAACATGCTACCGAACCCATTGTTATGAAACAACTAACCTCTTAAAAGGTAATACAATGTGAAAGAACAGATCATGAAAAGCAACATTCTTACAGGAGATCAGAATTATATGTGATTTTATCTAAACAACTTGCAGATTGGATTTTAACATTATACATATACCGATTATACTGATTATACTGATACTTTATGAATAGAGAAAGATATAAGACGAACCTTGTCTGCACGTTGTACTTTAGTTATGATTTCATAACTGTTTGATTATGTTGAATAACAGCAATAGTATCCAAAAATAGACCTTTTTACAGTTTCCTAATCTTGTAAGCTTGCTCTTTTCAGCATTTATTTGTAAATAAACCGCTTAAAAGTTTGCTTTACACTGAATCAACACAAGCATATAACAATAAAATACCAATTGGTTGCTTACAAAGCAAACATGTTCAGTTATTTTATCTTGTAAAGTGTATCTTGTAGAAATGTTCAAAGCCATGTATGAAAATGTTAAATCATGTGTAAGCGTAAAGGGCTTCTTATGAGATTTTTTTTCGAATGTTCCACATGCGTATATAGGGGGAGACATTTTCTCCTCTGTTGTTTAGATATTTTATTGACACTTTGCTCGTATTTAGATATTTAGATGTTGTATGCATTAGTTTACTGTTTAAAAGTATTTATACATGCCATCATTTTTATGGCTATAGACATTTTGTATGTGCCTTAATAAAATAAAATTTTGTAAATCTTGTAAAACGCTTACCAATATTGTTTTGAATAAAACAACAACAACAATAACTTTTATTAGAGCCATGTCACAATGATTAACATAAAATAAAGTGTGGGTTACAAGAACTTAATACAAAATCATAACTTAAACGTAATGATCAATACATTGGGACAGTAATGATATTGTCAACAGCTCCTGCAATGCAATGCATAAGATCCACAATAGCGGGAAATATCTGGTATGATTAACAGTTCAGATCCAATATTTACAACTTTCATAATAATCTGAACAAAACTGTATCAGATCATTACGATATTTATAAATATTAAATATTTTGTGATATTTTATCAGTTGTATAATTAAATATAAAGTTATCATACATACTAATGCAAATAACCGTACACAAAGGAATGTCAGGTTACCTAGAAAATTCTTGTACTTTACTACAGATTCTCACGTACAAAGACAATACTAAAATTGAAAATATTTTACAACCGCTAAATGGGTACATGTATTAAATCGTTCGTTCCTGAGACAATCAGAAAGCAGCATAATAATATTAGGTCAATCTTGAATTCATTTGAATTCAACTTAAGAAACCGTTTCATCTGTATTGTTCTAGCTATTATTTTAAAGTGCACAGATATCTAAACATGTGAAGATTTTATAAGTTAAGAACACTACTTTTATTTTCTTTCAGTAATTTAAAAGTGGGTTATGTTTTCTAAGCAATGACCACTTGGCATACGGACGGTTCAAAAGAAGGTTGCAAAGTAGGTGCGGCTGTGTTTGAAAATAATTTTACATCTAGTATGAGGTTACCAGATAATGCATCAATTTTTACTGCTGAAGCAAAAGCTATCGATTTAACATTGTCATACATAGCACAGCATACCCACGATAAGTTTGTGATATTTTCTGACTCGCTTTCTGTTTTAGTATCCATTAAAAATAAAAAATCTGACAATATCATGGTAAAGAAACTTCTTTTACGATTTCATGATATACTAAAAACAAAATATGTTAAATTATATTGGATTCCAAGTCATGTAGGTATACGAAGAAATGAAAAAGTAGATGCTTTAGCTAAACAATCATTAAATTTTCAAAAAACTGACTTATTGTTACCTGCTTGTGATTTTAGACCGGCTATAAATAAACTCGTATCATCTGAATGGAAAGCGAATTGGGACAATGCCGTTTTTAATAAAATTCATGATATAAACCCATCTCTTGTTGTGTCACCATCTCTATCTCTGTCAAACCGCCGTGATCAAACAATTCTTCTTCGATGTCGAATTGGACACACTAAAATTACCCATTCTTATCTCCTTACAAATGACAATGCCCCTTTCTGTGTAGGTTGTAATGAAAATTTTACTGTCAAGCATTTTCTTCTTGAATGTCACGATTTTTCACAGGCCCGTAATAGATTTTATTCTGTAAATTCACTCAAAGAACTTTTTAATACAATTCCATCAAAAAACATAATTGATTATTTGAAAGAGATAAACTTGTATTCTAGGATCTAATTGGTTCATTTCTATTGTCATTTACAAAGTCTAACATAACGTTTTAAGCCTGTTATAGCATTCGGCACGATATGACCAGTTATGTGTTGGCGTGCCGTAAAAACCCAAACAAACAAACAAACAAACTTGGCATAGCAAACATGTATATTGAGAGCAAACTTTGTTGCGTTATGTTACCAATATGGATTTATGATTTCAGGAATTTAACGGACTGCAGAAGAAATATAAATGGCAAGACGTTTAAAATATAAAGTGTATGGATATGTATGCTACGGTAAAAGAGAGATATTTCATAAATTAAGCCTTTTTCCCCTTACTTACATGTATCAATCAAATTCAGTCATGTTAACGTACACTTCAAGGACATTTTTTCCCAAATTTAATTAACGGGGTAATAGTTGCACACGAAATCTATTAAAAAAAGGCAAAAAAAAAAACAAACAAAACAAAAACAAAAAAAAAAAAAAAAAAAAAAAAAAAAAAAAAACAAAAAAAAAAAACAAAAAAACAAATCAACAAACAAACAACAAACACTTATTGTACATCTTTATTCATTTTGAAAAATACAATTTGGATCGATGTGTTTTCGTCTTTACACACACGTTTACAAAAGTATTAAACATGATAATATTTCCCATGAATTAAACGTTTAACTGTACATGTATCATAAAATGTTGTACATCCGGTTATGGTTGGTTAACAATTCGTCATTGTATGCCCGGATGGATAATTACATACTCTAACATATTATTCACTGAAACATGCAATTTATATTCAATATACAATGTTGTATATAGATACAATTTCTTACTTCATACAGGTCATCGGAGAATTTTAAGTAAGTTACAATTTTATTATCTTCAAACTTTTTATTGTACTATTTTTCATAAAAAGTCTGTTTCAATCTTTAAATAAATAAATATATATATATTCAAACATATTATTATCAAATAAATAGATTTCTTTTTGGACGTGCAATGTAATGGCGCTAATATTCAGTTGAATATAATCATATGTACATGATCAACAACTAGTGTATTCTAATACCTAGTTTATACATTAATCACGTCCAGGATTTCCTGTCTGTAAATTCATGGACCGTCTATAATTTCAAAGACTTTTTTTATCTGTAAATTTACAGACATTAAGTATGAAAATAGTAAAGTTGTATTTAAATAAAAAAAACGCAGGTTAAATAGTATAACCTTACTGATTAAATGATTAAAAGCAACAGTATGGTAAGATTCAGGGCAATTTGATGACGTTCAACCTTTAACTTTTTACTATTGTTAATTTCAAAGTCATCAGACCAAAAAGAAATTTATGTAATTATCTTTGTTAGAGTATTAAACTAAAAACGGCAAAATTCACATTGAGGGGGGGGGGGGGGTATTTTTGAATGTCCAAACACCTCCTTTCAAGGGACACATTTTGAAATGAAAGTGTCTTCATATTTTACATAGTTTCATAAAAGTTTATAAATTTGTGTAAAGAAAACATTTTTTTTTTTTGCAAAAGTCGAAGAAAATCAACTTAATGTTTACTGGTTTCTAGGATAAAACTATGTTTTCAGACAGGCAGATGCTTTTAAATGGTCCTGCTTAAAACCCCTGATTATGTAACACTAAAAGAGATGCTTTAAAAAGGTATTTGATCAAAATTAACATCACTTAAACTTCAGTTTTTATATAAAATATATACAAAAAAATAGATGTGTGAAGTTGGCGGCCTGGCGGCCTGGCGGCGTGAAGTTGGCGGCCTGGCGGCCTAACGGCCTGGCAGCGTGAAGTTGGCGGCCTAGCGGCCTGGCGGCCTAGCGGCGTGAAGTTGGCGGCCCAGCGGCCTGGCGGCCTAGCGGCGTGAAGTTGGCGGCCTAGCGGCCTGGCGGCCTGGCGGCCAAAAATTTTAATGTTCTAGAAATGTTTTTTTAACAATAAAACGGCATTTAATGAAGTTTTAAAGATAATTATTGTTATTTAAACGATATATCTAAAGAAAAAATCACTTTCAGAGATTTTTTTAATTTTGTCATTTTTGTGAAGTTGGCGGCCTAGCGGCCTGGCGGCCTAGCAGCCAAAAATTTTAATGTTGTAAAAATGTTTTTTTTAACAATAAAACGGCATTTAATGAAGTTTTAAAGATAATTATTGTTATTTAAACGATATATCTAAAGAAAAAATCACTTTCAGAGATTTTTTTAATTTTGTCATTTTTGTGAAGTTGGCGGCCTAGCGGCCTGGCGGCCTAGCAGCCAAAAATTTTAATGTTGTAAAAATGTTTTTTTAACAATAAAACGGCATTTAATGAAGTTTTAAAGATAATTATTGTTATTTAAACGATATATCTAAAGAAAAAATCACTTTCAGAGATTTTTTTAAGTTTTGTCATTTTTGTGAAGTTGGCGGCCTAGCGGCCTGGCGGCCTAGCAGCCAAAAATTTTAATGTTGTAAAAATGTTTTTTTAACAATAAAACGGCATTTAATGAAGTTTTAAAGATAATTATTGTTATTTAAACGATATATCTAAAGAAAAAATCACTTTCAGAGATTTTTTTAATTTTGTCATTTTTGTGAAGTTGGCGGCCTAGCGGCCTGGCGGCCTAGCAGCCAAAAATTTTAATGTTGTAAAAATGTTTTTTTAACAATAAAACGGCATTTAATGAAGTTTTAAAGATAATTATTGTTATTTAAACGATATATCTAAAGAAAAAATCACTTTCAGAGATTTTTTTTAAGTTTGTCATTTTTGTGAAGTTGGCGGCCTAGCGGCCTGGCGGCCTAGCAGCCAAAAATTTTAATGTTGTAAAAATGTTTTTTTAACAATAAAACGGCATTTAATGAAGTTTTAAAGATAATTATTGTTATTTAAACGATATATCTAAAGAAAAAATCACTTTCAGAGATTTTTTTAATTTTGTCATTTTTGTGAAGTTGGCGGCCTAGCGGCCTGGCGGCCTAGCAGCCAAAAATTTTAATGTTGTAAAAATGTTTTTTTAACAATAAAACGGCATTTAATGAAGTTTTAAAGATAATTATTGTTATTTAAACGATATATCTAAAGAAAAAATCACTTTCAGAGATTTTTTTAATTTTGTCATTTTTGTGAAGTTGGCGGCCTAGCGGCCTGGCGGCCTAGCAGCCAAAAATTTTAATGTTGTAAAAATGTTTTTTTAACAATAAAACGGCATTTAATGAAGTTTTAAAGATAATTATTGTTATTTAAACGATATATCTAAAGAAAAAATCACTTTCAGAGATTTTTTTAATTTTGTCATTTTTGTGAAGTTGGCGGCCTAGCGGCCTGGCGGCCTAGCAGCCAAAAATTTTAATGTTGTAAAAATGTTTTTTTTAACAATAAAACGGCATTTAATGAAGTTTTAAAGATAATTATTGTTATTTAAACGATATATCTAAAGAAAAAATCACTTTCAGAGATTTTTTTAATTTTGCCATTTTTGTGAAGTTGGCGGCCTAGCGGCCTGGCGGCCTAGCAGCCAAAAATTTTAATGTTGTAAAAATGTTTTTTTAACAATAAAACGGCATTTAATGAAGTTTTAAAGATAATTATTGTTATTTAAACGATATATCTAAAGAAAAAATCACTTTCAGAGATTTTTTTAATTTTGTCATTTTTGTGAAGTTGGCGGCCTAGCGGCCTGGCGGCCTAGCAGCCAAAAATTTTAATGTTGTAAAAATGTTTTTTTTAACAATAAAACGGCATTTAATGAAGTTTTAAAGATAATTATTGTTATTTAAACGATATATCTAAAGAAAAAATCACTTTCAGAGATTTTTTTAATTTTGCCATTTTTGTGAAGTTGGCGGCCTAGCGGCCTGGCGGCCTAGCAGCCAAAAATTTTAATGTTGTAAAAATGTTTTTTTAACAATAAAACGGCATTTAATGAAGTTTTAAAGATAATTATTGTTATTTAAACGATATATCTAAAGAAAAAATCACTTTCAGAGATTTTTTTAATTTTGTCATTTTTGTGAAGTTGGCGGCCTAGCGGCCTGGCGGCCTAGCAGCCAACGATATATCTAAAGAAAAAATGAATGGAACCAAAGTAGCAATATATGAGTTGGTTATACAAATTATTCAATATATGGAACCAAAGTAGCAATGTATGAAACCAGGTGTCAATATATTTATTCATTTTTACAATATATGAAACCATTTTATCAATGTATGGAACCAAAGTATCAATATATGAGTTGGTTATTACAATATATGATACAAATTATTCAATATATGGAACCAAAGTAACAATATATGGAACGAGGTGTCCTTATATGAAACCGAATTATCAATATATTTATTCATTTTTACAATATATGAAACCATTTTATCAATGTATGGAACCAAAGTATCAATATATAAGTTGATTGTCACATTATATGATACCAGATATTCAATATGCCCTTATATGAAACCGAATTATCATTATATTAAGTCATTTTTACAACATATGGAACCATTTTATTAATGTATCGAACCAAAGTAGCAGGTAGTATATAAGTTGATGTTACATTCTATGATAGCAATTGTCATTATATGGAACCAAAATAGCCTATTTTCAAGTCAACAAGTCAAAGACCGAGGTCACTGGGTTCTGTTATTACAATGCATAAACTTTTTCATGAAATCAATTATTATTTGACAAGTTATTTTTTAACTTTGTCAGTAGATTAACCTTGATGTGTCCTTCTGGCACTGCCTATTTTTGATCAAAGGTAAAGGTCGAGATGAACTTATTTTTTAAATATGTTTTTGTTAATGGTCAGTACGACTCAATAGCTTAAATTATGACATACAACTCCTACATATATAACGATAAGTTTTGCCTGCCTAGCCCATTTTAAGTGAATGTGACGTTAATTTCAAATATTTCCTTATAGTATGCAGTCAGTATGCAGTCAGTGAAGCACGATGTTCTTTAAACAAGGACTGTAATACCGGTGCAAGGATAGAATACAGCCTGTAAAAAAGTCCCGTCAGTATAATGACATTTTGGTTCAATATATTGCTACTTTGGTATCATATATTGAAGAACTGGTATCATATAATGTGAAAATCAACTTTTATATTGCTACTTCGGTTACATATATTGATAAACTGGTTTCATATATTGTAAAATTGATTTAATATATTGATAATTCGGTTTCATATAATAGCATCTGGTTCCATACATGACTTACTTGGATCCATATATTGAAGATCTGGTATCATATAAAATTACTACTTAAATGGTAAACGATATAATGTTGAAATATTCATAAAAGATGTACAGTATTTGTATGATACATGTATTACTAGTAATATCGACTTATAACAAATAAACCGGTTATTATATGAAACTACCGAATTCCCTCATTGATGCCTCAATGTTGTTGTTTTTTTGGACACGGGTTGATATGCACTTGTGTACAGTTAGACATCATCATAAATGTAACAATATAATGAAGTTAAGTATGTTATATATTGATCCATATATTCAAGTTATAAATATTTCGTAATCGTAGTGCGTTTAAAATAGTTTGATTTTTAAAATGCTAAATTTAATTAATTAATTAATCACTTGACATGTAGCAGTTTGCTTTAAAACGAGGGGAACAAGAAACAAATAACAAAAAAAAAATAGAAAAAGAAATTGGGAAGAACAAAATATTTTCAAACGATCATACAAAAGACAGACAAAAGAAAAAGAAAAAAAAATAACATCATCAGTATGTCATGTATGAGCGTCGGTTTCGAACCTGTGAGTGCATTTCATAAGAAGTTACAGTGACCTTGATTTACCAATTTAACCACTACGATGGTACACATTTTTATTAGAAATTATACTATAATAGTCGTTGACACTTTCAATCTCCGATAATATGCAGACTTACCCTTTAATGGACTTTCCCAAGTACCGTTAGAACCAAATTATCATCTCGGGATAATAGGTAAAACAGCTTTTTTGAAGAAGAGAATATAATACAAGATAAGAAGTACCATTTAAAACAAATTTATGGCAAATTTGGTAAAGTTGTTGGTATACGTATGGAACAGAATTAATGCATTTATTCTATCTTGCTTGATGACATTGAAACTTGCATTATTCTTAATTCCATCTTGCTTGATGACATTGGAACTTGCATTATGCTTGATTCCATCTTGCTTGATGACATTGGAACTTGCATTATGCTTAATTCCATCTGGCTACATGACATTAGAACTTGCATTATGATTGATTCCATCTTGCTTTATGATATTTAAACGTTGCATTATTCTGGATTCCATTTTTCATTATTTCATTCAAACATTTCGTAGTGACCAATTCTTCCATTGAGTGATAACTATTAAACTGGAACAAGCCATTTGGAATACTAAAATGTTAACGTCTTATACCTTTATGTATAAGCTACCTTTCTTCATGCTGTATACAAACTTTTTACGGTTTATTTTTTTTGTATTACTTTTATGTAGAAGTCATTTAAAATTGACTATTTTTTGTTCCCTGATGGATTTTGTTAAAATGTGACTTATTTGATTTACAGCTCGCATGGCGTGATTACTATTAGCTTTCGCTTATATCCATTATTCAGTGTTTATGCTTAATAAAGCTCGGTGTCTGAGGCTTTGTGGATTATGTTTGATCATCTTACATTATGATAAACAATTTAAACAATGTCTAGCGATTTGTGAACTGTTAAGGGGCGAGAACTCTGTTATCGATATCAACGGATTTTTTCCATGATTCGCCTATCATCGGAATTTTCCGTACATGTATATATTACGGAATACCGTTAGGGCCATCGTGGTTATACGTTAAAATACAGAGGGCGACAATGCTATAAATACGTACCAAGCGCTTAATACATAAATTGCAGTTGAAAGAATATAAATACAAGTAGTAAAGGATTATGCAATATAATTTTATATATGCACATGTATACAGTCTAATAGAAAAAATATGCTCGTAAACAGTTATTCAATGGGGCAGTTATACGTACAGTGGCGGATCCAGGCCTTGGCTTAAGGGCTGCACCTACCCCCAAATATACGTTCATGAGCTGGGATGGAATATAATTACGTGTCAGTTTCATGCAATAGTCTTCTTAGTGTACTCCCTTACCAAAACATATTATGCTGTCATCCAGTTGTTAAGCACCGGCCTAGGTACTGCGAAGGTCTTTATCTAATGACTTGGACATTAAAAAGCAAAACTTATTAATTGGCCTTTTAACTTAATAAATGTCTCAGAGTCACTAATAGTGGCGAAAAGGTATGTAACACATTACAATATACATGTAAATAAGGAAAGAAGGAAGTGTTGGGCATATGTGTGTCTGATTATAGATCAGACATCCCGCACACACCACCACATTCACATACATTTTTGCTTAATGATATTCTATGCACATCTTTCAGTAACATATTTTTATCACAGAAATTTATTGAAATCTATAAAATTCTTACTAAATATGTTTTATTTAAATAAAAACACATACACATAATGTATAGGAATCTGCTTTTCTTATTACGGGTCAAGTAAAGTTGTGCCTGTCTTTAAAAGAAACTTCCATACTTTTTTTTTGTAATAACACTATACATGTATATTCATACTGCCCACTTACAGTGTAAAGGATTTAAAGCACACATATTTATTTTATTTTACAGAAAAAAAATCAAGTTTGTACTGTACTAAGTCGTGGCCACGAGTTACTTATTCGTGGCCACGAGATAGTTAAGTCGTGGGAACGAGATACTATATCGTAGCCACGAGATACTATGTCACGGTCACGAGCTACTAAGCCGTTTAAGTCGTGGGAACGAGATAACTAAGTCGTGCAGACGAGATAATTAAATCAGATTACACCATGATTTTTTAAACTTAGAAAATTTCTGTTTAAAGATTAACGTGCAACATTAATCTTTGAAAATACTCAAGTGTTCACTTTGAACTTGATACATGTCTTTAGGATCATAAGGCCCATAAATCAGACATTAATTTTGACTAAGTTATAGCCCTTTGTTGGGACAATTCTATGATAGAATTGGTCATTTTGTACGTACAACGGCCTGTCAACATTGTTTGTACCATAACTTGAGAGGGACTTAGTCCTGGTTTATTTTATTGGGTAGGGACATTGCCCACGGACAGTAGATATCCTATAACGATGTTTGAGGTCACGGGTCAGATAAACATGACACTTCATGTAAATTCCTTGTCTGATGAATGATTTAGAAAGAATAAGCCGTAGTTTATATAACCTCAAAAAGATCAGTAGATGACACCTAATAATTTTTAGGCAATTTGGTCAGAAATCAGGGTCACAATGACGCTAAATCTTTGACCAATCATTAACTTTTATAAATGGCACTTTTACGGACAAGAGAAGTAGGGGCATCCTTGTTAGGAAAATTCATATAAATAGTGTAATTTGATTGGTTATTGTTCTAACGACTTATTTATCTCGTGGCCACGACTTAGTAACTCGTGGCCACGACTTAGTCATCTCGTTCCCACGACTTGATTATCTCGTGGCCACGACTTAGTAACTCGTGGCCACAACATAGTATCTCGTTCCCATGACTTAACTATCTCGTGGCCACGACTTAGTAACCCGTGGCCACGACACAGTATCTCGTGCGCACGAGATAAATAAAAACACACACATGTCACCTTTGTGCCACCGTAAGTTTGAGCATAGTATATCTTAAAATTCAATTTCACTATTGCTCATACGACTATCACACACGCTCAAAAAGAAGTGTAAACAATTGTATAAGCGGTGAGTTGCCACTTGTAGGATGAGTTATTAGAGACATCTATAACATTTTTTTTCCCACATGCTGGCGGAATCTTCAAAAACACGCACTTTTCGTCTGTCGCATCGTGTTCTCTTGTTTTTCAGTAAATTTTCCCCCAAAATAACACTGTTCTGTATACGCCCCTGTATAAAGGGGACGTAACTTTGTTTACTCCACGTGCCAAAATACGGGATCATCCGGAAAATAACGGGATGTACCGACAAAGCGACACCTGCTGTCATAATATGAACACAAATTATTGCAACTCGCATTATGCTTACTGCGAACTGCTTAGTGCGTACTGTCACATGCGACTATAATATCGCTATCGTTGTCATCTTCGTTGTCGATGCGCAGTGATCATGTATTGCATTATATTTGTAATCAGTGAATATATTGAAGCATATGAATGCTAAGACACATCAAATTCGCCAATTATTGATCAAAATTAATAATTTATTGTGACATAATGTCGACAATATAAGTGGCAGATTTATAGAAAATTAAAGGTACTGACAGAAACTTACCATGTTACATATAGTTATATCAAGAACAAGCAAAGAATGTTATCTTAAACACCAAACATAATACGTTGTCCTGAATAAAAGATGCAATTAAACATATAGCATATTAAAATATGTGAGTTTGATGGTTTAGTAGGGAACACATAAGGTTGCAATTAAATGAAAGTGCATTCAGTAATCACAAGGCATGATTGAATTCAGCAAAACGCAGGTTTTCATTGTCATAAAGAAGTATAGAAGCAAGCATAATGTAAGTCCCGATATCATAAAGCAAGATGGAATAAATGCACTAATTCTGTTCCATATATACGATACGACTTAAAATTTTACCACGAGTTCGAGCCTAAGAAATTGTCTAACATTTTTCTTTCCTTATTTTATCAATTTTATGATATATGCAAATGAATTGGGATATCAAGGTAGTTTTGTTACAATATCTAATAATTTTAATACACAGATTATAATATTTTTTATCTTGTGTACATTGAAAACAAAAGAAAAGGTGAAATGAGAAGTAAATAAAAAAAATAACACAACACAATAAAAATATTCTTCATACAGAAATAATTTTTGCGAATCGAACATGCCTTGCATTGATATTCAAATAGAAATTTAACTAACAGTCTTACCTACTGCGTTAAGTTGACAGTTGGCAAATTAGTAGTTTTTTTATTTATATAGTTGAAAGATGATAAATACAATAAAAATTATGATATCTGTTTTACACCGTTATAGTAGACTTGACCATTATGTTACTAAATAATTATAATTAAAAAATGTTGTTTGAAAATTTTCGTAATATTTGCTGGAAATCACTGACCAGCGAATTGCGTAGCTCATCTACACAAACGTTATCACAGATATATATCTGACTTATATTAAATTTGCCATATTTTCAGACTATTTGTTGCCATAGCAACCAGAATTTTCAACATAGGAAGAAAAGAAAAAGACGTGCATAATCTCCATACTGCCATCTATCCATATATCAAGTTTCATAAAAATATTTTCAGTACTTTTTGCGTTATCGCGGGATCCAGTTTTGTGGACGGTACAACCGGTTTCAAACATATTAGAACAGAAAAGGCCCTATATCGGAAATGATATATGGGGTTTATTTAAGAAATAAAAAATGGCCTTTCGGGGAAAATGCAAGCTTACGGACTGGTTGGTCTGGCCCGAAGCGCAGCTGAGGTCCATATACCTTCCGAAGTCTGACCAACTAGTCCCTAAACTTGCATTTTCCACGAAAGGCCATGTTTTATTTGTTCTATTATACCGAATCTAAATCCTTTCATCCCCTTGTTTTGTGCTGTCATTTTTACTATTATTTGCTTTCAAATAATAATTTTACTTTTCAGTGTGTGAAATATCTCAAACCCTAAACGGATTTTGTGTATGCTCTTCTTTTAATATTCCGATTACCGATGATTTAGGAGTTGTGATTCCATTTTTGTTAATGAAATTCAATATTAATTTAATGTTACTAGGCAAAATAACCCGGACTTTAAGAATTTCACAAACAGTATAAATAAAATTTATAACTAAATTAAAAAAAATCATGACTTTTGATCAACATGTAGTACATTTATGTCTCTGATAAAGAGACAAATCGCCTATCCATTTTGACAGTTATCGTCTGTTTGTGTCGTCGTGAAATTCGCACGTCGTGAAAGCTACGTTTAACCTGCGGTCTGGAGACCGCAGGGTATTGGTACGCGTTTAACTTTTGAGGCATGGAGGAGCACGTTACCTGTTTTCGGTACATGGAGGAGCACGGGATATGTAAACCTTACATGATTGGTTAATTGAACTTTCGAAAACCTGGCTGAATACCGTTTGCCGGTTCGTGACGGATTTACCTCTGGGGAATTAGGCAGAATTACATCTAATTAGAACAAAATAACTGTTACGTGATATTTGTAATTTTTGTTTAAATATTTTACCGTTTAAGGTTGAAAAACTTGAATGATGTGTTTGAAAATTATCAATGTTTCTTTAATATAAACAATTTATTGTCTGTAAAATTTGAGATACATACTAATTGAAATATTCGATCGTAGTGGCATATGCCATAATAAATAGAGATATTTTCTGCATAAACTTGTGTGTTTACTTATTTTTTTTGTTCGGAATTATTCATAAAATGGTAGGCCTATTGAATCATTTTCTTAAAAAGAAATAATTGTTTTATGTTCGACCTTCTCCGGTCATCAACGGTCACCAGTTTCCAATGACCTTCTTCTATATTGATCGACTATATGTTGTCCCCCAAACAATGTTGAAAATAGTTAAATGAAATATCTTATATCATTTAAAATGTTCCCCGCAGGAAACCATTTTACTTGTAAGAATTATGGACCGCCCCCGGTCTGTATGCGGTTTTTGGACCGGATGACGTCATATTGAATATAGAAGACCGTATGCAAATGAGGTATAATATAATATATTATCTCTCAATAATAGACTCCAAAGAAAATAGAGACTGCAAGTGTCAACTATATATATTTGCTTTGGAATATTGCTCTTGAGGGATCTCCACGATGTCCCATTACAGCCATCACGACTCACATATAACGCGAAACAGCGTTAAAACGAATTTATGATGGTTAAAAGTCGAAAAAATAAAGAAGAAAAAAATAGAAAAAAAAAAAACAACAAAAACAAATGAAACCACGATGTTGAAAACTCGGCATAATATCGTATCATCGTCATCGTACTTTCGACCTCTCGCCATAGTAGTTCCGTTGTTTCGTGACCTGGTAGCCTTTGTTCATTTAGTGTTTAGTTTCTTGCTCAAGAAATAACGGCTTGCCCCTGTCTTGGTTTGTGCCCACACGGTGAGCGATACATAGTTGACTATTTCGACGCGCTAACCACTCGCCATAACAATACTTTATTTATTATATACATGCATAATTTAGTATTATAACATAATGATATGGTTATAAAGATATTTATTTCGTGTACAAGTTATGTTTTTATTTTTATTTTCAAAAGATTTTAAAGAATAATATGACCGTTATAAAATAAGATTCTATTCCAAATATTGGCACCATTGTAACAAAATGTATTTTTTTACCATAATTTATGCGGTGTTGAGGTATAACAATTATGCGATGCAGATGGAAAATGGGAGCAAAACCTTACAAAGCAAAGGTACTGTATATTTATTCTGGGAATATCCGTATATACAACACCATAAGAATGAAGTGTTAAAGTACAGCAATAGCAAAACGTTATATTGACAAACATGTGATTCATGATAATAATGTAAACAACTACATACTTTTACAAGCAACATACAACATATACAAATGTTAAAACAAATCAATGTTTAAAAATTACAAGTTAACGTTTTGAACTAACAAAAAATAGCGTTAAAATGACAACATGGAAACATTTAATACATTTTTCACCCGAATAACTTGTGCTAGCAATCAGAATCCCAACCATTCAACTTTTCAGTTTCATCCAATAACAAGGAGGTAATCATTTAGTGTATGATCATAGCCCCATCTGTAATCATGAGTTATTGTTAATAAATGTGTAAGCAAAAGTTATTTTGTAAAGTCAGTAAAGGATGACTTATACTCATGGATTGAACGGGGATAATAAATTGGATGGGACCAGAAAAAATGTTTTAAAACTTCATAAAGGACAATTCAAATTTGTTACAGAAATTGTACACCATATATTAGCCTGCGATCCAGTCTGCCATTCTTATGTCCTGTTCGGCTGATCGATATTATCAAAAACACGAACAAGTATGAAATAACGCGTATGTGTTTTATTGTTAAAAAATCATTTCTACAACATTAAAATTTTTGGCCGCCAGGCCGCTGGGCCGCTGGGCCGCCAACTTCACAAAAATGACAAAATAAAAAAGTTCTCTGAAAGTGATTTTTCTTAAGATATATCGTTTAAATAACAATAATTATCTTTAAAACTTCATTAAATGCCGTTTTATTGTAAAAAAAACATTTTTACAACATTAAAATTTTTGGCTGCTAGGCCGCCAGGCCGCTGGGCCGCCAACTTCACAAAAATGACAAAATTAAAAAAATCTCTGAAAGTGATTTTTTCTTTAGATATATCGCCGTTTTATTGTTAAAAAAACATTTTTACAACATTAAAATTTTTGGCTGCTAGGCCGCCAGGCCGCTGGGCCGCCAACTTCACAAAAATGACAAACTTAAAAAAATCTCTGAAAGTGATTTTTTCTTTAGATATATCGTTTAAATAACAATAATTATCTTTAAAACTTCATTAAATGCCGTTTTATTGTTAAAAAAACATTTTTACAACATTAAAATTTTTGGCTGCTAGGCCGCCAGGCCGCTGGGCCGCCAACTTCACAAAAATGACAAAATTAAAAAAATCTCTGAAAGTGATTTTTTCTTTAGATATATCGTTTAAATAACAATAATTATCTTTAAAACTTCATTAAATGCCGTTTTATTGTTAAAAAAACATTTTTACAACATTAAAATTTTTGGCTGCTAGGCCGCCAGGCCGCTGGGCCGCCAACTTCACAAAAATGACAAACTTTAAAAAAATCTCTGAAAGTGATTTTTTCTTTAGATATATCGTTTAAATAACAATAATTATCTTTAAAACTTCATTAAATGCCGTTTTATTGTTAAAAAAACATTTTTACAACATTAAAATTTTTGGCTGCTAGGCCGCCAGGCCGCTAGGCCGCCAACTTCACAAAAATGACAAAATTAAAAAAATCTCTGAAAGTGATTTTTTCTTTAGATATATCGTTTAAATAACAATAATTATCTTTAAAACTTCATTAAATGCCGTTTTATTGTTAAAAAAACATTTTTACAACATTAAAATTTTTGGCTGCTAGGCCGCCAGGCCGCTAGGCCGCCAACTTCACAAAAATGACAAAATTAAAAAAATCTCTGAAAGTGATTTTTTCTTTAGATATATCGTTTAAATAACAATAATTATCTTTAAAACTTCATTAAATGCCGTTTTATTGTTAAAAAAACATTTTTACAACATTAAAATTTTTGGCTGCTAGGCCGCCAGGCCGCTAGGCCGCCAACTTCACAAAAATGACAAAATTAAAAAAATCTCTGAAAGTGATTTTTTCTTTAGATATATCGTTTAAATAACAATAATTATCTTTAAAACTTCATTAAATGCCGTTTTATTGTTAAAAAAACATTTTTACAACATTAAAATTTTTGGCTGCTAGGCCGCCAGGCCGCTAGGCCGCCAACTTCACAAAAATGACAAAATTAAAAAAATCTCTGAAAGTGATTTTTTCTTTAGATATATCGTTTAAATAACAATAATTATCTTTAAAACTTCATTAAATGCCGTTTTATTGTTAAAAAAACATTTTTACAACATTAAAATTTTTGGCTGCTAGGCCGCCAGGCCGCTAGGCCGCCAACTTCACAAAAATGACAAAATTAAAAAAATCTCTGAAAGTGATTTTTTCTTTAGATATATCGTTTAAATAACAATAATTATCTTTAAAACTTCATTAAATGCCGTTTTATTGTTAAAAAAACATTTTTAGAACATTAAAATTTTTGGCCGCCAGGCCGCCAGGCCGCTAGGCCGCCAACTTCACGCCGCTAGGCCGCCAGGCCGCTGGGCCAACTTCACGCCGCTAGGCCGCCAGGCCGCTAGGCCGCCAACTTCACACATCTTTATAATTATTGATGATGATAATAATTATAATGATAATCATAATAATTATAATAATAATAATAATAATAATAATAATTAATAATGATGATGATAATAATAATGATAATAATAGGCCCAAACACGATTATTCTTATTCAAAATTAATGTTTGTAAGTACTCGGTATATATCGTGCCATGGTTGTGAGAAATTCAATGCAGTGATCAATGCGTCACTGGCATTGTCAGAGAAAAGCTAAGATTGGTTGATAGACAATACAAATAAAATATTTTGTTTAGGTCTTGCGATTATTCATGTAAACCGTATGAGCCTCTATGTCAACATTCACTTTACCTTCTTCCTTTGGCTTTAAAGTAGTCAATTTTTCTTTTCGTTTCTTGACCTTTTTATTCTTAGGTGGACTATAGAATAAGGCGCAAAAATCGTCGAACAAATCTTCTAACGATTCTGCAAAATCTTTCGGCATTGTTGTAGTCTAATTGTTCACTGAAAGTTGTGGTAAAAAAAGACAATATATTATTATTATTCATATAAATGTATATACTATATCACTTACTACTTTATCAGCGTTTTTATCAACATTTATATGAGCAGATGCAAATGAAAAAATTGCCAATTGTAGACCGATTAACTTTAAATTAAATCCTATACCGTAGCAGAAGGAGATCGATAACCGATCAATCATTGATTTTGGATGACTGATTATCTTTGTCCAGTTCGTTTCAGTGAGTTTGTTTTAAATGGGATCCAGCATTTATAATTCAACTTCTATAACAAGTATGTATTGAACTGTGATTTTAAACCGATCTCTGTACTTAATGATGGAACTTTATTACTTTATCGCCTACTGATGAGGACTATAAGCAGTTAGCATTAAATGACACAACTTAATCCCGCTGCAAAGATTTTGATGAAACTTTATTTAAGATTGAACATCAGTTGATCCCTTGACGTGATATGAATTTTAGAAGGGAAGAAACACATTTGTACCGACTCAATCAAACCTAGTCTGCAAATTTCATGTAACTTTGCTGAATTTCATGCTTCCGAAGGCAATTATATTTCATAATACTGCACGTTTGTAACATTACTTTTCTACGGAATGCCGTTAGGGCCATCGTCTATGAATGTGTTGATCTAAAACGCGATAGTCGATAGTACGATGGTGAAAACGCGAAATCACGAAACTACGATGGTGAAAACGCGAAAGCACGATGATGAAAACGCGATAGTACGATGATGAAATCGCGACAGTACGATACTACGATGATGAAAACGCGATAAACTATCGTTTTTCATCATCGTACTTTCGCGTTTTCATCATCGTGCTTTCGCGTTTTCACCATCGTAGTTTCGTGATTTCGCGTTTTCACCATCGTACTATCGACTATCGCGTTTCAGATCAACACATTCATAGGCAATGGCCCTAACGGCATTCCGTACTTTTCATCAGATAATCTTAACGTTTATATAAACTATGTTTACGGCTGTCGTAAATCATTTATTCTATTATTATTATTATTAAATTGATTATGTTATTTCTTTTTTTTCTCAAATTTAGGAAGTTTGTTTCATAATGAATTCGGCATAGGTATTGTTGGCATGTTATCTGACCGAATATAAAAGGGTTATTAACAATTTCAACGTTTACATTAGGCAAGATAACAATATTTAGCTCCATGGGCAATAAATACTGTCGAAAATTTATTATTATAATACTGCAAGTTTGTAAACGTCGCTTTTCATTGGATAACCGCGGCGTTTATATATTTTTGTATACGAGGCTGCTGAAACCCCCCCCCCCACACACACACAAATGGAAGTAAACAGTTTTATTAATTCATTATAAAGATGTTTGACAGATTATATGGCCGTACACAAACGGTTGTTTCAATATATTTACAAACAACCGTTTATATAGGGCCATATAACCTGTCAAAATCTCTTTAACTAATAACCTCAATAAGCGGCTACTGTATATTTATAAACTAACTAATCAAGCATCAAAGAAGCAATAGTTGAGTATCATAAATTCATTATAAAGGTTGTTTCAGCTTGCAACCGAAAAAAAAATTAATGCAATAGTTACTACAATATCAAATATCTTTATAGCTGCTAGTTAAAATTGGTAAGATTAATTAATAAACTAAAATTTACACTGCAAAACTCACCTGTTGTGAAATTATAACCCGATTTTGTATATCCACCATTAATGTTTACATAGGGTTGTTATGGCAGTGCAAGGATGCCCTATATAAAATTCGACCCTGTACAGGAAAACCCAGATCAAAGGTGTTCCGCTCTGTAGACTGCCATTAGACATATATTTTATCAATGCCGATAGATCGATATAGTAACTGAATGCATACAACCATTGTAAGTCAGGTTGAAATTTCTCCATATAATTTGAAAGTAATAGGTTAAATTATATTAATGATTTGAAATATTTGAAAAGATTTTTTTTCTTCTTTTTAAGTTTGATCTTGAACGCGATTTCAATTATTGTATTTGATAGCAGGGTTGTAACATGCAACCTGCATGACAAAAACACATAAAAAGAATATCTTAATTATATTTGATTTTTATTAGAAAGAATGTTTTTAAGTCTTGTAAGATTTAGTTATTAAATAATGTGTAAAATCTGCCATACGTTTCTAAAGAGTAAAAGAAAAATATGATAACGAGGATATTTCATATTTGGATTAAGGTGGGGGGGGGTGTAATAGTTATTGAGTGGTACACTATGTTGCCGACACATTATGCGATTACAACCGGTTTAAAAAGTAAATTTACCTCCAGGTTTTGATTGTTAAACAGATACAAACATATAACATATTCTCCACAAGTAACGATCATCTTCTCCTCTCTGATTAAATTTAACCAGCCGGGTAATAAATCTGTAAACGTAAACTTGCTGACAACTTCCCCTCAGGTAGTTCAACACGGTTATGTATTTATTATCTTCAACTGGTTGACAACTTCCCATCAGTAATAAAGTTTATTCAAACGGGTTATATATATTTTATTGTAATCTGACTGACAACGTCCCCTCAGTGATTACGTAAAATCAGTTGGATTATACAGCGAGCTGACTTCTTCTAAGTGATAACACTTTTTCAGCCTGATAATATATCTTTTATCCTCAAGTGGCTGACAACTTCTCATTCAAGGTATTAATTTGAATAAGCCTTGTTACACATGGCAGGTCTACAAAGATGTTGCTATAATCGGTTATTTACTGCTATGCATTTGCGAAGCACCTGGCTTTAGTTAACCTAAAAAGTGTGTGTGTGTGTTGTGGGGGGGGGGGGGGGGGGTTACCTAGATGTCTATTTTTGTATAAATTAAAACTTAATATGTTAAACCAAAACGGCGCTCTGTTTTAGGTTTTGTCATTCACATGCCGTTTGAAAAACTGTGGTGAGTACTTTTATAGAAGCGTAGGAATTTCTAGAATATTTTAAACCGCGAATGTAATCTTATTGCCCAATATTGATTTATATAGTATTGATCATTATCTAGGCTTAGAGGTGTAAATGTTTTATTTGTGTGTGTGTTTTTTTTATGATCCTGCACTAGCTGTATGTGAATATCTGCTGGTGATAGATAACCGCAATTGTGAATGATCTAATTAATAAAATTGAGTTATCTCCATTTAAGCTAGTATAGTACTTCATCATTTCATGCAAATATTTAGATATTACTTCTTTTTTAATGTTAAATTATTTAAATCTGACTAGATTTATTTGTCAGTTTATATCAGAAGAAAAAATCAGTAATTTATTTAGTTATTGTGTTTATTTTTATGTTAAACTGTTTTTCACTCTATTTAGTCGTCACTTCTTACGAGAAAAAAAAATCGGTAAATATTTACTTATTGTTTCTGGAACTGTCTAGATTAGTCCTGAAAACGGGATAAAGTTTTAAGTATTTTTTTTCTAAATGCTCTCCTCCGGACTACCAAACAAGATTTATCCCGTTTCCAGGCTTTATCCAGAGAGTAAAACTTAACCTAGAACATTAGCATCATATACGTCCTAGAACTATGGAACAGAATTAATGCATTTATTTTATCTTGCTTGATGACATTGAAACTTGCATTATTCTTAATTCCATCTTGCTTGATGACATTGGAACTTGCATTATGCTTGATTCCATCTTGCTTGATGACATTGGAACTTGCATTATGCTTAATTCCATCTTGCTACATGACATAAGAACTTGCATTATGATTGATTCCATCTTGCTTTATGATATTTAAACGTTGCATTATTCTGGATTCCATTTTTCATTATTTCATTCAAACATTTCGTAGTGACCAATTCTTTCATTGAGTGATAACTATTAAACTGGAACAAGCCATTTGGAATACTAAAATGTTAACGTCTTATACCTTTATCTATAAGCTACCTTTCTTCATGCTCTATACAAACTTTTTACGGTTTAGATTTTTACTATTACTTTTATGTAGAAGTCATTTAAAATTGACTATTTAATTTTTTGTTCCCTGATGGATTTTGTTAAAATGTGACTTATTTGATTTACAGCTCGCATGGCGTGATTACTATTAGCTTTCGCTTATATCCATTATTCAGTGTTTATGCTTAATAAAGCTCGGTGTCTGAGGCTTTGTGGATTATGTTTGATCATCTTACATTATGATAAACAATTTAAACAATGTCTAGCGATTTGTGAACTGTTAAGGGGCGAGAACTCTGTTATCGATATCAACGGATATTTTCCATGATTCGCCTATCAGCGGAATTTTCCGTACATGTATATATTAACGGGATACCGTTAGGGCCATCGTGGTTATACGTTAAAAATACAGAGGGCGACAATGCTATCAATACGTACCAAGCGCTTAATACATAAATTGCAGTGGAAAGAATATAAATACAAGTAGTAAGGATTATGTAATATAATTTTATACATGTATATGTATACAGTCTAATAGAAAAAATATGCTCGTAAACAGTTATTCAATGGGGCAGTTATACGTACAGTGGCGGATTCAGGCTTTGGCTTAAGGGCTGCACCTACCCCTAAAGATACGTTGATGAGCTGGGATGGAATATATACGTGTAAGTTTCATGCAATAGTGGTCATAGTGTACTCCCTTATCAAAACATATAATGCTGTCATCCAGTTGTTAAGCACCTGCCTAGGTACTGCGATTGCGAAGGTCTTTAATTATCTAATGACTTGGACATTAAAAAGCAAAACTTATTAATTGGCCTTTTAACTTAATAAATGTCTCAGAGTCACTAATAGTGGCGAATAGGTATCACGGGGGCGGAAGTGTTACACGAAGGATGGAGTTCTTATGATAACTTGTTCAGGAGTTCTTGTGATAACTGTCACGGAGTTCGTCGGAAAACATCTGTATATACTACAAAAACACTCGCCAAAAATGGTTATTTTCATCTTTCCAAAATGAGTGTAGGTGCTAAATTAAACTTTTAATGATTAAGCTTGTCTTACATCTTGTATTATGTGTCAAAAACTAATTCACAGGCTATTTTTCATCGCCTCCTGCTTCAAATCTGGTAGTTTTGAGTAAAATTTCCAAATCATTTGCCAATTCACAAGTATTGACCGGTTTATTTCTGGTCTTCATCCTTTGCCATACAGTAATTACCTAATTATAATGCAAAAATTTGCAAACATAAAGCCACTGGCTAACAGATTTATACCCGAGTTTTCAAATGTCCCGGAGTTCTTGTGATAACTCTGAAAAATGTCACAGAGTTCTTATGATAAACTTTTTTATTGGCAGTGTGTTTTCTTGCGCTAAATCACGGCACGTTTTGGCGTTTATTATCATTCAATAATAGATTGTAAATCATTATGTAATGCAGTACGATCATCCTTTGCACAAAAAAATGTGGATTAAAAAGTTGGTCTTAAGTGTCTTCAAAGGATAAATAGGTGATAGGCTATCATAGGCTATCATCTACAGTAACATTGAACCAGCGGCCACTGATACTCGCAGTATAATGGCTTTTAAACCACAAACAAAAATGTATCAAAACGTACACGTTGTTCTCAGTTTAAAGCAACCATCTTTTCTTAAGCAGACAATATATAGGCATGCGAATTCCCCCTTACCTAAGGGCTAAGTTGAATTTGTATCATTTATTACCATAATAAATAAGTATATAACCCAGGGATGATTTCCACTTATGTCCTTTAAAAAGTACCGATACATGATTAAAAACTCAACTGCGGTTGCTCTAACTTACGATTCTCTCGAAAAAATTGAACTGTCCCCTCCAGGTTCCAGCATTACCTGGAATGGGGGATTTCAGTTATTTGTGCACGGGCATTTCAAACTAGAATTCCACAGGTGGTTGCTTTGTAAGGGTGTCGCAAGTTTCTCTAATGTAACTAAAACAACAGACAAAACTTTGAAACTATATTAATTTCCGCTGTACTATTATAACTGATGTTTTTACCATAGAAAAAATATGTTTCTCAGGTTTGATGCCAGTATAAACAAAGATGCTTTAACTGAGAGAAAAAAAACGACTGTATGCCCTGGAAATGAAAAATGATAAAGGCCCAGAAAACTGCTAGGGGCCAGAAACAGCTAGGAAACCAGTACATAAATCCTTTTTCCAGTCTACGAAATCTTGCGTCAAACAAAAAAATACTATGAAAAAGAAACGCGGGTATAAAAAATAATATCTCTTGAACTAAAATTCACTCAAAACCAACATTATATATCCTATTTTTTTGCGCAAAGGATGAGCGTACTACATTTCATAATGATTTTACAATATCAGTGAATAATAAAAAACGCTAAAACGTGCCGTGATTTAGCGCAAGAAACACACTGCCAATAACAAAAGTTATCATAAGAACTCTGTGACATCTTCAGAGTTATCACAAGAACTCCGGGACATTGAAAAATCGGGTATAAATCTGTTAGGGCCGTGTGCTTTTATGTTTTGCAATTTTTGCCCTATAATTAGGTAATTATGTATGGCAAGGATGAAGACCAGAAATAAACAGGTCAATACTTGTGAATTGGCAATAATTTCGGAAATTTTACTCAAAACTACCAGATTTTGAAGCAAGAGGGGACCGTAAAAATGGTCTGTGAATTAGTTTTTGACACATAATTACAAGATGTAAGACAAGCTTAATCATTAAAGTTTAATTTAGCACCTAAAACTCATTTTGGAAAGATGAAAATAACCATTTTTGACGAGTGTTTTTGTAGTATATACAGATGTTTTTCCGACGAACTCCGTGACAGTTATCACAAGAACTCCCTGAACAAGTTATCATAAGAACTCCATCCTTCGTGTAACACTTCCTCCCCCTTTGGGTATGTAACACATTAAAATATACATGTATAATTAAGGAAAGAAAGGGAAGTTGTTTATTTTTGTGACATGTGCATAGTCAATTACAAATGTTGGGCATATGTGTGTCTGATTTATAGATCAGACATTCCCCCGCACCACACCACCACATTCACATACATTTGTGCTTCAGTAATATTATTTTTATCACAAGAAAAATTTATTGAAATCTATAAAAATTCTTACTAAATATGTTTTATTTAAATAAAAACACATTACACATAATGTATAGTAATCTGCTTTTCTTATTACGGGTCAAGTAAAGCTTGTTGCCTGCTCTTTAAAAGAAACTTCCTATAACGTATAATATTTGTAATAACCTATTACATGAATATTCATAATTGCCCACTTACAGTGTTAAAGTATTTAAAGCACAATGTTTGTGTGAAAGCCAAAATTATATTTATTTTTAATTTACAAAAAAAAATCAAGGGTTTTGTACTGTACTAAGTCGTGGCCACGAGTTACGCTAAGTGACATGTGTGTGTTTTATTTATCTCCGTTGTCCACAAGATACTGTGTCGTGGCCACGAGTTACTAAGTCGTGCCACCGAGATAGTTAAAGTCGTGGGAACGAGGATACTTATCGTAGCCACGAGATACTATGTCACGGCCCACGAAGTAACTAACGTCTTTTAAGGTCGCAATCTGGGAACCCGAGATAACTAAGTGTGGCAGACGATAATTAAAAAGGTTACACCATGGATTTTTTTAAAACTTAGAAAAATTTCTGTTTTAAAGATTTACGTGCAATATTTAATTCTTTGAACAATACTGAAGTGTTCACTTTTGAAACTTAATACATGCTTTAGAAAATTCATTTAAGGCCCATAAATTCAGACATTTATTTTGACTAAGTTATAGCCCTTTGTTGGGGACAAATTCTATGATTAGGAATTGGTTTCATTTTGTACGTTACAAAGCGCCTTGTTAACATTTGTTTAAACTAGTATACCATAACTTGAGAGGGACTTAGTTCTGGGAAGGGACATTGCCCATGGACAGTAGATATCCTATAAGGATGGTTTGAGGTCACAGGTCAGATAAACATTACACTTTCATTGTAAAATCCCTTGTCTTTATGAATGATTTAGAAAGAATAAAGGCCGTAGTTTATATAACCTAAAAAGATCAGTAGACGACAACCATAATTAATTTTTTAGGCCCAATTTTTGGTCAGAAAATCAGGGTCACCAATTTGACGCTAAATCTTTGACCAATCAAAAAACTTGTATAAAATGGCACTTTTACGGGCAAAACTGAAAGTTAGGGCGCATCCTTGTTAGGAAAATTCATATTAAATAGTGTAATTTGATTGGTTATTTATCTCGTTTCGCACGACTTAACTTTCCTCGTGGCCACGACTAAACTTTTCTCGTGGCCACGGAATTAGTTAACTTGTTCCAACGACTTAATTATCTCGTGGCCACGACTTAGTAACTCGTGGCCACACGGACTAAGTTTTCTCGTTCCCACGACTTAATTACCTCGTGGCCACGAACTTCAGCTAAACTTTCGTGGGCCACAACATAGTATCTCTTCCCACGACCTTAAAACTATCTCGTGGCCACGACTTAGTTAACCCGTGGCCCACGACACAGTATCTCGTGCACACCGAGATTAAAATAAAAACACCACATGTCACCTTTGTGCCAACCTTAAGTTTGGATAAAAATTCCCAATTTCATTTTATCACACCACGCTCAAAGAGAAGTGTAAAACAATTGTATAAGAGGTGAGTTGCCACTTGCTAGGATGAGTTATTAGAGACATATAAACATTTTTTTCCCCACATGCTGGCGGAATCTTCAAAAAACACGCAATTTTCGTCTGTCGCTTCTGTTTCTTGTTTTTCCCAGTTAAATTTACATGTCAGTTCTCCAACTAACACTGTTCTGTATTAACGCCCCTATTATAAAGTGGACGTAACTTTGCCAAAATACGCGGATCATTCCGGAAAATAAACGGGATGTAACCGACAAAGCGGACACCTGCTGTCCATAATATGAACACAAATTATTGCACCTCCAAATTATGCTTACTGCCAATCTTAGTGCGTACTGTCAACATGCGACTTAATACGTTAAATCGGCTTTCATCTTCGTTGTTGGGATGCGCAGTGATCCAATGTTATTGCATTTATTTGTAATCAGTGAATATTATTTGAAGCATGTTGAATGCTAAGGACACATCAAATCAGCCCAATTTCATTTGGATTCAAAATGAATTTAGTTTAAATTTGACATAATGTCGAACAATATAAGTTTGGCAACCTGATTTTATAGCAAATTAAGATACAAACTACCATGTTACATATATTAAATGAATGTTATCTTAAACACCAAACATAATACGTTGTCCTTTAAAAAAGATTGCAATTAAAACTATAGCCATATTAAAATATTTGAGTTTGATGGTTATTTAGGGAACACAACAAGGTTTGCAAAATTACATGAAAGTGCATTTCAGTAATCATAAGGCATGATTTGAATTCAGCAAAAACGGCAGGTTTTCATTGTCATAAAGAAGTTATAATAATAAATAATAATAATAATTAAAGGCTTTATTTAACGGGGCTACATATTCGCCAAACGATCTTTTCCATTATGTAAACCTCAAAGTTATAGAAGCAAGCATAATGTAAGTTCCCAAATATTCATAAAGGCCCAAGATGGAATAAATTGCATTAATTCTGTTCCATATAGAAACTCGATTTAATAAGTTTTACAAGAAAAAATTGTTTCATTCTGTGTTGAGCGACATAATTATCATTTTTCAATTCCCCCTTGTCATAAGTTGGCACTTATTTTCTAGCATCTTACCCAATAATTTTCACTGCCCAAACAATTTGCAATTAAGGGTTTAATTCTGATAAGATGTTTTAATTCGTTTAAAAGAGCGCTTCTTATCACAAATAAATCAGAGGACCAAGAATGGAGGGCTTAACATTTATGCGAAAATTGAAAGAAAGATTGTCGGAAGAATTAGTTTTTGGTGAAGAAACCTGGTGACCGAGTTATTGAAAGACCGGTGGGGACATTTCAACTTCATTCCTGATTTATCCCTTCATGAATTCCCGATTTTGGAACTTCATTGAAAATTCACGTTTCAATTTCCGAATTCACGGATTTTTACTTAATGAATTCTGATATCAGCTTCATTGAATTCATGAAGTTGAAATCGTAAATTCCGTGAAGTTGAAATCGGGGGAATTTATGAAAGCTGAAATCGCTGAATTCGTGAATTACGTATATTGAAAAACGGGAATTCAGGGGAAGTTAAAAAAATTGAGAATTCATGAAATTGAAATGACCCTACCCGGTCTTTCATACCGAGTAAGTTAAGGTGGCTGACTATAAATGACTTTACTCTTCCCGGATGTGATTCGATTCATATTTCATATTGCCCCCTCCGGCCCACTTCTTTTTCCCCTTGGCACTTTTATTATGCACCATTATGTCAGCATAAATTTATCACTAGCAGTAAAGCTTCGAAAGTCGCAAAAAATTTGGTGTTGTATAACCTGAAATTCATTTAAGTACCTTAAAAGCCATGGAAGGTGACTGTTTTAATTTCTCTATTCTTGATCTTGCCAGTAATCTATATTGTTACTGATCAGGGGAGGTAAACTGGACTATGCAGCAACTGGCATCTACTATGCTTGTATGTATGATATTATGCAAACTTTTGTAAATCTATTTAATTTTGAAGCCGTGTCACGACAAAAACCACATAGTGCGTTTTGCGACCCAGCATGGATTTCCAAGACCAGCCTGCGCATTTCCGCGCCACTTCTGATTCAGGATCCTATGGCTTTTCGCCTTTTACCAACTTTCTATTTACAAGTAAGAGGGAAACCTGATAGCGAACAGCATGGATCCCTGAATCCAGACTGCGGCGGGCCTATGCGGCATGTGGTCTGGATCCCATTGCTGGTCGCAAAACCCATTTTATGTTGGTTTTGTCCGTTGACACGGCGCATATGAAAATGTAAAAATCAACGAATATCAACCGGAAATAATCATCTCGTAACGTAAGATCATTGTCTGCAAAATTTTTTAATATTCTGTCGTACACAAAGTTTCCCTGAATTGCCTAAAATGGGTTTTGTCCAAGATTATTAATATTGGCGAGTCCATTAAAGATACTTAGCATGATAAGGTGTTTTTTAAAAAAGAATAATAACGTTTAATTAATAAATATCAGAGGGGGAAAGTTTGCGTTTTAAATGTCAAGTATTATGGACATTTCACTTTTCATTTTACTTTAGATTTTGCAAAATCCCAATACAAGGGTTCCAACATCATTAGTCTAGAGAACAGAACATTTTGAATATTTATATCCTTATTTCTCTTCCTGACATTTTCGTCAAAAAAACGAAAAACCTTTTACCATTTCAACAACGCTGTCAAGCTTTCAGGACAAATTTGCTTTTAGAACATTTGAAGTCATTGGCGGGCAAGAAAGTTAAAAACTGTTTTTGTCATTTAAATCCAAAAATTGACATTGATCTGCCGCAATTTTATATGCGATTATAGAAGCCATTCGGTTGAGTCATTTTGGTTCTGCAGTTATCAGTTGAAAACGCTAAATATCTTTAAAATTTGGACCTCGTCGATCCTTCAACAATTAGACACCCCAACAATTTTCGCCAGCAGGCGAAATGTGTATGAAGATTGCAAATGACCCATCGTTTATAAAAAAAACCAAGAGAAAATAATGTGTCTTTGAAAAAAACAGTTTTTTACCCATGCTGTTACGTGTTTTTAAAATTATCATGGTTTTGAATTTGACATATTTCAATTTTTAAAGTTTTAAGTAATTAAATATTATAATAATACAAAGAAAATAAAAAAAAAATAACCAAAGAGCTGTCCGTAAGACAGCGCCTCGACTTTTTTATTGCTTGCCAAAAAAAAAAGTTTTTTGCCAGTTTAAAAGGCAATACAAGAATCTTTTTTTATCTGTATTTTTAAAGTGAACAATGGGCCCATGAGCATTAAGATATTTATCGGAAGAATTATTTTACTGAATTGTGTGATACCTTTTGAAACACTTTTGCAGCAACAGTTGAAATGTTTTTAATCAAAAGAGGGCTGGTAAGAAAGAAAAAAAAACTGGTTGGCCTTAAAATAAATTTTAAATTTTAAAGTCGATAAAAGGCCTTAATTTTAAAACCCAAATCCTTGACAGAGTTTACCCTTCTCTTGCGTACAGATGGGGGGGGTAATGATGTGAAATAGCATTTAAAAGTTTCCCAAAGACAATATCTCAAAGGGTTTTAAGGCAATAAGTGGATTTTCCCCCACTATTTAATTGTATTTTCTAAGTCAAAAAGGGGCATAAAATTCTGTCAAAACCCCTTGACAGAGTTATTGTCCTTTGTCTGTTGATAAGGTCGTTTATGGTAAACAAGTATGGTCAGTTTTTAAAGCCCAAAACCTCCCAATTTGGGTTTTTTAAAAAAAAGTGAAAGGGGGACAAAAAAATTTTAAACCCGGGCCCCAATTTTCCCAAAATTTTCTTTAAATTCCAAAAAAAAAAAAAAGGGCCCCCTTAAATTTTTTTGTTTCCCCAAAAAACCCTTTTGGGGCCCGAAAATTATTTTTACTTTTTTTGTTTTTGTTTTGGGTGGAGGTTATGATTTCGGGGCAAGTATTTGGGAAGTTCAAAGCCCCTTTCTTGTAAACTTTTTAAAAAAAAGTGGGGTGGGACGAAAAAAATTTTAAACCAAAAGGGGTACGGGCCCACGCCGACGCCCACGCCGACCGGCCGACGGCCCACGCCGGCGGGGAGGGAGGATAAAACCCCCCCTTTTCATAGAAAAGTCGGGGCTAAAAATTTAAGTTTTTAAAAGTAAGGTGGTACGAATTATCTCCCTTACTTTGAATACTGATGACAAAAGTTATTAAAAGATATTGTAGTCGGGCAGTAAGCATAATGCGAGTTGCAAATAATTTGTATTCATATTATGACAGCAGGTGTCGCTTTATTCGGTACATCCCTTTATTTTTCCGGATGATTCCCTGGCGTATTTTTGGCACGTGGAGTAAACAAAGTTACGTCCCCTCTATATAGGGGCGTATACAGAACAGTGTTAGTTGGGGACTGACATGTAAAGGGGGAAAATTTCATTTTGAAAAAACAAGAGAACATGATGCGACAGACGAAAAGTGCGTTGTTTTTTTGAAAAATTCCCCCCCCGCCAGCATGTGGAAAAATGTTATAGATGGCTCTTATAAACTCATCTTACAAGTTGGCAAACTCACCTCTTATTACAATTGTTTACACTTCTTTTTGAATTCGGTGTGTGATAGTCGTCATGAGCAATAGTGAAATTAAATTTTAAGATTACTATGCTCAAACAAAGGTGACATGTGTGTGTTTTTATTTATTCGTGCGCACGAGATACTGTGCTTGGCCACGGGTTTACTAAGTCGTGGCCACGAGATAGTTTAAGTCGTTGGGAACTGAGATACTATGTTGTGGCCCACGAGTTATGCTAAGTCGTGGCAACGAGATAATTTAAGTCGTGGCGAACGAGATAATCTAAGTCGTGGCGTTTACAGTACAAACTTGATATTTTTTTTAAATTTAATTTGGCTTCACACAATATTGTGCTTTAAATCCTTTACACTTGTAAAGTGGGCAGTATGAAATACATGTATAGTGTTATTTACAAAAAAAATATATGGGAAGTTTCTTTTAAAGACAGGCACAACTTTACTTGACCGTAATAAGGAAAGCAGATTCCTATACATTGTGTGTATGTGTTTTTATTTAAATAAAACATATTTAGTAAGAATTTTTATAGATTTCAATAAATTTTCTGTGATAATAAAAATATATTTTACTGTAAGATGTGCATAGTATATTTTTTAAGCACAAATGTATGTGAATTCCTGGTGGTGTGTGTGGATGTGTGATCGTATAACCAGACACACATATGCCCAAATTTTGTAATTGAACTATGTACATGTTACAAAAATAAAACAACTTCCTTCTTTTCCTTATTATACATGTATATTTTAATGTGGTTACATACCTATAATCGCCACTATTAGTGACTATTAGCCCTTAAGCCAGGGCCAGAATCCGCCACTGTACGTATAACTGCCCCATTGAATTAATTTCATAACTGTTTACGAGCATATTTTTTCTATTAGACTGTATACATATATAAAATTATATTGCATAATTCTTTACTACTTGTATTTATATTCTTTCCACTGCAATTTATGTATTAAGCGCTTGGTACGTATTTATACATACATGTACGCAGTATCTATACGGAAAATTCCGATGATAGGAGATCGTGGAAAAAATCCATAAATATCGATAACAGAGTTCTCGCCCCTTAACAGTTCACAAATCGCTAGACATTGTTTTAAATGTTTATCATAATGTAAGATGATCAAACATAAATCCACAAAGCCTCAGACACCGAGCCTTTATTAAGCATAAACACTGAATAATGGATATAAGCGAAAGCTAATAATAATCACGCCATGCGAGCTATAAATCAAATATAAGTCACATTTTAACAAAAATCCATCAGGGAACAAAAAATAGTCAATTTTAAATGACTTTTCTACATAAAAAGTAATACAAAAAAAACAAAAAACTTAACCGTAAATGGTTTGTACTATAGAGCATGAAGAAAGGTAGCTTATACATAAAGGTATATGACGTTTAACATTTTTAGTATTCAAATGGCTTGTTTCCAAGTTTAATAGTTTATCACTCAATGAAAGAAGGGGCCACTACAAATTTAATAAATAATGAAAAAAATCCAGCATTAATAAAGTTTAAATATCATAAAGAAAGAGGGGAATTTCAAAAAAGCAATTCAAATTCAGGGGTGAAAAATAAATTTTAAGCTATTGCTTCCCCAATTTTCAAGCAAGAGGGAATCACATAATCCAATTCCAAGGGCAAAAGCAAGAAAAAAATAAAGCAAAAAGGGAAATTCAAATTCATAAAGCAAGATAATAAAGCAAAATTTAAAACCAATGCATAAAGCAAGAGGGAAAATAAACATAATGCAATTCCCAAATTTTCAAAAGCAAATAAAATTTAAATGCTTTAAATTCTTTCCATCACATCTTTTCTTTCAAAAATTTTTATTTTTAATTTTACTAATTGTTTAAAAAAAAAAACTTTTAAATAAATAAAAAATTTTCACTGAAACATGAAAAAGTACACTTTTTGAAACATTCAAAAATTTAAAAAAAAACAAAAAAAAAACAAAAAAAAACAAAAGAAAAAACAAAATATTTTTTTCCAGAACCCAAATCGGGCCCACTTTTTCTTTAATAATAACAGGAAAAAATTTGTCATTTTACCATTTCCTAAATTTTCAATAAAATTTCAATTTCCCCTTTTAATTTCCTTCAAATAAAAAGGTAAAATTTAAAATTTTTTGTTGAAAGTGTTTGGGGAAAGATTTTGAGTTTTTTCCATTGGGTTTTTAAATTTGAACCCCTTTGTTTTCGAGTTTTTTTCATTTTTTGGAAAAATTAATAGTATGCTTACCTTTTTTAGTTTCCCTGACCAACTACTTTTTTAGAAAAATTTTAAAAGGGTATTTCCTTAGGTAAATTACCCAATCTTAATTTGGGTTGAGCATTTAACCCTCGGGGCCCTCTTGTTAATTTTTTCCAATACTTTTTAGCCCCACCAAAAACAAATGATCAAGCTACTTTTTGGGATCATTTCTTCCGCGTCCATCCCGGGGCCTCCTTTTCCCGTGCCAAAAATTTAATTTGGGTGGCATTTTTAAAAGCCACATTTTTCCCCAAATTTCAATAAAACTTTCCAGAATTTTGTCTGAAAAAATCTACCATGTTTAAATTTTGGGTCAAAATTTAGGTCACCGGGGTTAAATTTTAAAAAAACCCTTTGGAACATTTTAGACCACATTTTTTCCCCAAATTTTCATTAAAATTTTCATTTTTATTCAAACAAAATTTCAGAAAAATTATACGCCAGAAGGGGAAAAGAACAATACTAAGGGAACTTCATTTTAATTCAAATAAAAAATTTTAAATTTTTTCAAACTAAAAAATCTTACCCCCGGCTGCCTAAAACCCGGGAATATCTAGCTCGGGGGAAACTTTTACCTTAACACTCTCCGGGTTTTTTTTTAAAACATTTCCCCGGGAAGCTGGGAATTTTCCCCTTTCGTACCAAAAAAGGGGGTTTTTGATTTTTTTTCTTGATATTTTTTTCAATTTTTTTTCAAACAAAATGTTTAAAAACTGAATTCTCTTTACGAAATTTTTCCTTTATATTAGTGTATAAATTAAATTTTAATTTCTTAACAAAAAAGGGACTTCACCCTTAAGGGAACCCGTTCATCAAAAACGCCCCTCAATACCTTTTCTTTTAAACACGCGATTTTTTACTTTGGGGGGTTAAACAGTTTTCTAGCCCCGGGTTTTGAAAACTACAAATCCTGTCTATAGAAACGTAACTAAAACATAATAAAAATATTTTATAAATGTACAAAAAACCTTTTTTTTTTTATATCCACTTCTATATAATCAAACCATAAAAACATAAGAAAATTTTTTTCAAACCAAAAAAACAGAACTACCATTAGATTTAAAAGGGAACAATTGGGATGGGGCTTTTAAATATTTAAGAATTTTAAACCCGAACTATCCCCTTATCAGCCAGGGGGCACAAAAAGGTCTCAAAGAAATTTCAATCAGAAGGGCCGGGGTTTAATTTTTCCAAATTTTTAACCTTTTTTTGTCCCCCATCGGATACCAGCCGGTTGAAGCCCTTTTAATATTCTTTTAATTTTTATCGCATGCCCGCCACAACTTTTTTTTGGAAATTTTTCCTCTTTTCTATTATCGAAATTGATTTAAAAAAAATTAAATTTAAATACCCATAAAAATTACCCCCCATCTCCTTTTTGCCCCCTTCCCTCCAAGTAAAAAAACCCCAAAAATAAACCCAACCCACATTTTTTTCGAAACCCTTTACATTTCCTTTCCGTCCAAAATTCTTTTTTTTCATTTTTCCCGGTTGGGTGTACAAAATGGATTAATAAAAATGATGTTTTTATCCGGGTTCTTTGAACCCCCCTTTTCCTTTTGGGTTTTTTTTTCAAAATTTTTTTTTGATTTTTTAAACTTTACCACACTTTTAAATTAAAAAACGTTACACAGGAATTTTTTTATTTTCACGGACATTAAGTAAAATTACCCGTATTTTGGTGTTTTTTTTAATACCTATTTCAAGTATTAAAAAGGGAACCCTTTTTTTAAAAGGGTTTTTTGTCAAAACCAATTTTTTATTTCCGTTTTTTCCCGGACTTTAAGCAGGAAAAGAAACCCTTCATTTAAAATAAAAAGAAACTTTTTTTAAGCAAAAGGGTGTCCGACTCGACCTTATGCGTGGTTCATGGAAAATCAAAGGAACCCAGGGACCGAAAACACGCAATTTTTAAACAAAAACTTTTTAAGGGGGGAAAAACAACCCCAAAAAACCCAGTTTTGGGGGAAATTTGGGACATTAAAAATCCATTTTGTCGGGGTAAGTTCAGAAACTTTTTATTTTTTTAAAAAATTAATTTCTACCTCTTTTTTAAAAAAGATAACTAAAAAAATCCTCAGTTTATTTTTCGAATATATTCGTAATTTTTTTGGGGGGAGAGTTAAAAATTTATTTCGATTTATCAATTTAAAATTTCCACCTAATATAAGTGAATTCAAAATTTACAAAATCAAACAATACATTTTTTATATTTTTTATTTAATAGGGAAACCAAAAACAAAAATGAATTCAAGTCAAATTTTATTAAAATTTACATCGGGGGGGGGTTTTTAAAAAAAAAAGTTTTTTAGCATATTTACAAAAAAAATTTACCAAAAACATTTTTTTCCTTGGAGGGTCAAAAAAACATTTTTTTTACAAAAACAGTTTTTTTTTCCCTTTAAAAAACCCACGTGGTGAACTTTTTTCAATAAAATTTTTTTCCGATTTATTAAAAAAACCAGACGTTCCAGTTTTCCTCCCGGGCTTTTCTCGGCCCCTGAAAAATTTTGGGCATTTTTAAAAGTTTAAAAAAAAAAAAAATTTTCATTTTTTCTTTTTTTCGTCATTCGGGGAAGCAAAATTCGATTATTTTCCACCCGAGCCCCTTCCTTTTAGTATTCCTTTTTTTAGAAACCCAAATTTTGGAAATTCCCATAATTTTTTTGGAAAAAAATCCTTTATGAATTTTAGGGGTTATTTGAAAAGATAAATTTTTCTACGTGGGCAAAAAGGGGGAAAAAAACCCCTTTTAAAACAAGGGAAAAATTAGGGGGGAAAAAAGGAGTTTTTTAAAAAAGGCCCTTTTTTTCAAACACGTTTTTTCAAAAATTTTTAAACTTTTCCTTTTTGGGGGATAAACAACACAAATTTGAAACTATCATTAAAAATATTCATTTTTCAATAAAAATTTTTATATTTATACAGGAAAAAAACTTTTTAAAAACGTTATAACGGGGGCCTGAAACACCCCCTCGTATTAAAAAAAAAAAAATTGCAAAAAAGGGGGTTTTATATGAAAAAATTTTTAAAAATCCTTTGGAGAGGGAGCGTTTATAAAAAGGCCCCCAATTTTACAGAAGCCAGAAAGCCCCTTTTTTAAAACCAATTTGGTGGGGCCCGTAAATTTAAATTAAATTTTGAAAAAAATTTCATTTTCGGGGGAAATTAAAGGTTTTTTACCAAAACACTCTGGAAAAAAACTTGCCAACAAGTTTTAAACAAAAGGGAATTCCCCGGAACAAAAAATTTATAAAACGAACAGGCCTTCAATCCGTCCCGGTGTCCACTTATAATAAACCCATAATAAAATGGGGAACTTTTCCAAAAAAATTAAATCCGCCAAATAAAATCAAGGGAAAACCCCAAAACAAACTTGAATAAACCATCAACAAAAAAACCTTCTACAAGAACCCCACGCAAGAAGGGCAATTTCCAAAAAAAACCAAATTTAAACCCCTTAAAAACCCCGGGAAATTTTTGGGGGGGAAAAAACCATTTTTAAAAAACCCTGTTTTTTTTAATTTTTTGAAAAAAAAAAAAAAAAGTTTAACTTTTTTAAATTTTGAAAAATTTAAAAATTAGTTTTTCCAATTTTTCGTTTTGTTT
>NW_026861699.1:0-11421 GCF_026571515.1 Ruditapes philippinarum | reverse complement strand
AAACCGTAAAGGTAAAAAATGACATTTTTTTAAAATTTAAAATTGCATGATACAAAAATGAATATATTAAAATATTTGTCGAAGCTTGGTGTAAATCCCGAATAAATTCATGCCAAAATACGAAGGTTGTCCTAAAAGTCCGTGACTAAATCTTAAAGACGGTTCATTTTTAACGTCAGTATATAATAATTCAAACATATAACATATAAATTAATCATTTTTATTATATTTGATCATTTACAATAGATTTACTCAAGTACCTCCTAAATATTAATAATAAGGGCCTGTGTTTCCGGCACTTTTCAAATAATCTGCGTTTTGTTATGAATAGGCGTGAATAAATGACGTGTATTTCATATATCTGATTATTTGTCTTCACTTTTTATCACTAACTTCCTTTGCTGATATGATGACGTTATCTCAGAAAATTTCAGCAGCATTACTTAAGAAACAAACGGAAAAAAGACAAATGAAATCATCTGATAGAAAATTGGAAAGTTAAAATGTCGTGGACAGAATATTGTGCGGAAGACCGAAAAATTATCCGATTCTGTGAGTATTTCAGAATCACTACTATGAAGGCTTCAAAAACTAAAATACTGAACAGAACAGTTTAGCAACATAATCCGGCATCACAAATGAAAGCAGAATTCAGCATAACCAAATGAAAGAAAAGCAAAACAACGAACAGGAAGACCGATCTCAATCGCATATTTCCAAAGTCTAAGACAGGTATAACAAGGCCGGAAGTACGATACTTGCGATAAATTAATGCCACCCAAACTTTCTATAGAGGCTAACAACCACATGGACTAAGTCTGCTTTTGACAGTTCACGGGTTAACCGACACTGTTTTTCCTTTAAATGTTGCTTTAAATATGCGCTAAATGTAAGTTTAACGTCCTATTTGACATTTGACGTGCGCTGCAATTCACATCGTTGCTATGGTATTTAGTTTAATCATATTTTATTGCTAATATATACATGTAAATATACAGAGAAACAAATTGATTTCGAAATAACAAATAGCAAAAGGGTTTGGCCCAAGTTCTTACAACATTAGCGATCGGCCCTTCCCTGAAAAATATTGATGGCATTTATATGAGAAAGTGTGACTTGTATACATATAAAGCGAACAAAGGAAAAAAAGTAAAGACAGATTAACATAAAAAATAAAACAACGTAAGAAATAAGTAAGACAGAAAAAAATGTATATTTATGTATTTATATAATAACGACAAGGTTAAGGATCCAGGATTTAGCATTATTCGTCATTGGGAGTAAACGCCCATCATAAATGTGATTGTCAATTATTTGTGGTACCAGGTTATTAGGATTAATACAATCGGCCGATTTACAAAAATATCATGTGTTTCGAAAACGGTCAGTAGTTTTGATAATTTTTTGGACAGCCGCAAATATTTGTTCAATATTGTTAACATCTAAAGAATTGCTACCCCACAGTAATAGCTCAACATTAAGAGGATGAAATATTCTGGTTTCTGCGAAGAGTATAAGTCTCTGGGGTTTAAATAATGGACAGCAAAATAGATAGTGCTCGGCATCCTCACAAAGGTTCCCACATATACAAGTCGGACTTTCTCTCAAAGGATTTTTGAAAAGGTCAGCGTGTAAGTTGCTACAATTGTTCCTTAAACGAGCATGTAAAACTGACAAATATCTTATACCAAACAAAAAGTGTTTAATTACTACGGGGTCTTTAAACTTTTCTTTCATTCTAGATTAAAAAAAATATGAATGAATTAATTTCGCTTATTTCGTTGTGTAATGTGTTCCGTTACTCAGTAGCAGAAGGTATAAATAATGTGTTGTATGTTTCGGTGCGCCTAGCTATAGTTATGTAATTGTTGTTGTTTCTTAACGAGTAATTTGTTGTTTCTGAAACCAGCGATGGAAATATGTTTTCAAGGTATTGTGGAAGAAGACCATCTTTAGCTTTAAAAACCGTAACTAATTTTTATATTTTACGCCTATCTGAGAGGGAAACCCACCCAACTTCTTTTATAAGCGAATTGATCGATACCGACCTGGTAAGACCTGTTACTATGCGCGCTGCATCATACTGTAGTTGTTCAAGTGATTGTTTTGCTATGGTATTGATGTCAACATTGTGTTATTTGTTGATATCTTTTGTTAACATTTGAGAAAGTGTTTCCATTGTAAGCTTATTACAAATCAAAATAAATATCTGATTCGTATCTCTTTTTTTAACTTTTTAATACTCTTATCAAAGACTATTGGGACAACAAATTTATTACGCTATTTGAACTTTGGATAATTGTGTTATCAAGTTTCGACGGTTTTTAGTAACTGTTGCAATATATATTTATTCGACAACGTCGTCATAAAGGTGTCCAGAAAAATTTAAATTTTCAAGCAGAAATTTTACTAATGATATAATATGCAGAGCACATGTTTGGACTTACCGAGATCAAAATTGGAACCGCTCCGGGATTTACTTTTATTATATAGACTTATATAAGAATAACATAAATGTATATCTGAGACATATTATCTAAAACTGCAATGTCTAGAGATATTTAGGATGCAGCATTGCCTGATGCACCTTGGTTAAATATAAGCCCTACCCAATGGGTTACGTCTGAGACTTATTGTGTGAAACTACGATACCCAAAGCTCAGATATTTGCCATGTAAAATCTCTTTGTGAAGAACAAAATCACTGGTATTTATCATGCCATCTGGTCAATATTGGCTCCGCCATGGGGGTCGCTGAGTTAATATAGTTTTGTACAGGAACCCTATTTCAAGTCTGATTTTGTTGAAACTTCAATGCATATAGTTAAGATATTTGTCGAGTAGCCTTGCCATTATGGTCTTTAAAAAACTGCTAATAATCATGACCTACCACATTGGAGTTCAAATATTATCATTTGGATAAGTAAGATAAGTCAAACATATTTTTGAGACAACATCCTTAACGTCTCCACCTTAATTGATAGGATATTTTTTAACTTATTTCAAAACAAATGAACAGTCGGACGTATATTACTCCACTTTTGGTATGCTCTTGCCTTTTTCAAAACTATGGACAAATCTTAATAACAAATTATGTCGTTCGCGGGAATGACGTTCTTAGGCGATTCGGAAATTAAACAACAATAGAACGTTCTACTATATGCGGCCTTGCAGATATTTTACTGTGATATTTGTAACATAATTATAATTGATGAACTGCATATATCTTAAATTTGTTTTTAGTATTTATTTCATGTATCGCACACTTATTCTTATAATGACTGACATTTAGTCAAATCAAGTCAATGAATTCATTTGCTTTCTTATCTAGGAATAATTATCGATTGTAAACAAAGACTACATCATATCATTTACTTTCGTACATTTCATTTGGTTTTGTAACAGCTTATTAATCATGTTTCTTTTTTAATTTAATATAGTGCTATATAAATCGAAATGATATACCCCCAACTTTAATAATCGTAAGAATTTCGACTTTTGCCACTATCAAACCAAACAGCCGTTCACTACTTTTGGATTTTCAAACAAAGGCCTCCGTAACTTAGGAGAAATAAATATTCACACAATTTTGAATAAGGGTCGACCTTATACTTCGTACATCGGCGTCATTCTGGTATGCTTTTAACGTCACCGCTCATGAGATGACAATGCTAAATCTGTACCTATGTTTACTTAAATATGCATGTGGTGGCCATAATAGGTTTATAATTGTTGCTTTATTATTGTTTTCCTGAACAAAAAAAAAACATACTACACATTATATTGTGTTTGTTATATGAACTTTTACTAAATATCATTGAAGGTATGACTTATTAATTCCGAATGTTTTTGGATCATCCCTCGTAACCAAAAAACTAAAATATCACAAATCTCATGTAACCAGACGTGCATACACTAAAAACTCATCTCACACAATAAAAAGTATAAAATATACAAAACAGACACTTATAAATTGTGTTATGTTGAATATCTTCCTTTCATATATTAGGCAGTTTGCACGCAAATGTGCAAAAGATCCCAATTATTTACAAATTAACTTTTAAACACATTTTATAGGTTCACTCGTTAATTAACTGATTATTGTTATCCATAGTTTTCTCGCTACCTGCAAATTAAGTAGGCATGGTCATTAAGGATAATCATCAATATTTTAAAATCGGTGCAAATATGGTTGACAATTAACCGACTCTAATATCTCATAAATAGGAGTGACAAAAACTGACCCGTTATCTAGACCACCTGAAATCAAGCCTATGACAGACTCTCTGCCAGGTCGAGTAAACCCAATAAATACAGATGACCCAGAATCACCTTGCGCAGCAAAGGTTTCATCTTTTGCTGGAATGACTACAATTTGTTGATGTAATTGGATACCCTCGTTATAGTTTGCTAATGCACCGTGCGAATGAAGTAATCCGATGGTTGGCCCAGTTTCCATACCAAACTTGAAAACTTCTACACCTAGTTGCAGCAAATTGACATCAGTGACATTCCCCGTATTAAACGTAAATGTTGGAGCTGATTCGGAAGCTGTTGAATGAATATATACACAAGTCAAAATATTAGTAACACATACATGTATATCAATAATTTGATAACGGTTCTGACCGTGCTTCAATACTTAATAAGAATGCATAATCCAGTGTCTATTATGGGAAGGGGGATGGGGGTATTCATTCCTATTTTTGAGAAATTCCCTCTATTTTTAAGAGGCAGGGAAAAATATTTCCATAGAGAAAAAAGGGAAAAGATCAACAAATGTAATAAATTCTCATTTTCCGATAAAATCCCATCCTTTCTTTTGAATTCTAGAATAAACACTGATAATCATGACATTTAAGATACTCCGAGGCCGTAAAACAACGTGACTGCCTCTGACAGAAAATGTATATACATAGAACACATTGCTGGAATTTAGTAATTTATGTAATTATCCTTTTTTTCTCTAATTAATTGGTACTTGCATTATTGGCTCCTGCTTGTTTGATAGTTTTACACTCGTTTTTAAACATGTTTCGTTCAGTTTCGTTTTAAGTGATAAAACATTTAAAAAATGCTTAAAGACATGTGTGCAACATACATTCAAATTGATCACACAGTCATGTTAAATATATTCAATGTGTCTTAACAAATCAGACGAACTGGATTACGTACTGTATATGAAAATATAGTGTAGTATACGTATACGTACTTGATTGCGGGAAAGACCCAGATAATGGTTGCCTATCTACAATCTTGATTAAAGCTACTTCTAACCCAGGTTTGAAAGCATTGCCACCGTAACCCGCAGCTGCCACAACTATACCGAATGGATCTGTATTAAATCTTAGTGGTTGGAAAACCGGCTTCCCATTGTTAGTTCCATATTCTATATGACAAAATCTAAAAAGGTCTCGAAGCTCGCTTTGTTGTAAAACGATATGCGCATTTGTTATACAGCACATCCCATACCTTTGATGCTGCACGAAACATCCTAAAGTTCCACCTAATATATCACCTTTTTCATTACGGGCCCGTGCATGAATTGCTAATCCCATTTTCAAATTTCCATGATAATCATTAGATCCATTAAAAAATAATCGACATTCCCCTTGGACCACGTCTGTTGGGATATCCTCTAACATCATCGAGATTGGGTCTTCGTCAAGCGGAATGAAGCCGCTTACTTTTCTTTTTACGTGTATTGAAACACACAATTCTTCAAGCAACAAATGTTTGTCAGATGTTCCATAACCTACAGACTTAACCACACAAGGCAATATGGCTGTAATGTGTTTATGTTTATCCATCAACTGTTTGGAATGTCTCATTAAAATTGGTTGAAGCTTTTTTAATTTATAGTGATATTCATCAGTTTTATTTCTCAGAAAGTCTCTGTCCTTGGTCATGATTTCGATACTTTCTTTTTTCCCAGTGGAATCGCCATGATCTATTATTATTTCAAGATCATGTTGAAAAGTAGGATGAACTGCTGCTTCTCTCGCCGATTCAACAACAAAAACTACGTTTTCATTTGCAAGATTTCGTGCCGGCCAAACATTTTTAACTGCATCATTATAAATTTTTTTCTTCATAATGTTACAAATTTTCTCACAAATTTCTTTCAAAGGTTCATATTTTCTCCCATGAGCTTTATATATTGACTGAAGGTCGTCATTTTTCGGAAGATTTTTTTCATTCACCAGCTTTTCAACTGAAAACGATATGAGATTTTTTATAACAGTGCTTACTTTGTTTTATCAAGTTGTTCTCTATATGACCTTTAGACAAAATGAGGTTATCTCAGGGTAGGTAACCTATTACATTATTATTTGAAATATCATTATATATCTGATTCAGTAAAATGCCTAGAACAGTTTGTTATATCGAAAACCGAGGTATCTCTGAACCAAATTTAGTTTTTCAAGTCAATATAATACCAAAAAAAAAGAATCTGTAATAAGATAGTAGCGTATAATACTATGTATAAGGCTTCCTAAATAAGGACCATACAAGATTATCTGCATAAAAATCTTCTTTTACCGTCAAAATATCTTTATAACTATGAGTTGTCAAGGTTTAAGTACAAAATACATAAAACTGGTCATATAATTAATACACTTCACCAAAATATTTTTGGTTTTATTTATTCACTAGCATCTCTATTACAAACATTTTTTTCTGATATTGTCATGTAAATTTATATTAATTGCTGGCAATAAATGCATTTTATCAAAAGTATAGGAATGTATGCACAAATTATTTGAAAACGATTATGCGACTTATTTGACATAGTTTGTAAGTCAAGTCCATTTAATTAATTAAGATAAGAAAAATATTACTAGGGACCTCCCTAAATTAAGCTAAAAAATGTCTTCAAATTGGGAACCACATTGTTTCTCAAAATGCATGAAAAATACATACATGTAAATTTTGTAACTGATATTTTAAAATGATGTTCATTCCTGATCTAACTGAAATGTCAGCATATACCTTAATCATGCATAAGCAACTGTTAGTTGCAGACTTAAACCTATTTTGTTACAGTGTTTAAATTAGTTACCACATGAAAACACAATTTATTGGTAATATTTCAATGTCATTTGTTAATCTTATACGGGTAATATGGGTTGTTTTACTGTAAAAACTATTTACATTTTCATCGACATATCGCATAAACAGACCAGATAAGTGTACAGCCTTAACAGACGTAAAAGGTCACCCATGTTTAAACATTTCAGTTAAAGGTAAACCACTTGTCAAACACCTTTGTGGTACACGCGGACTTATCTTTTCTAAGCTAAGGGATAATTTGGTGTCAATATTAATTTTGAAAGCCAATGTCAATACCGAATATGTTATTTACATACAAATCATACAAAACATACCTCTAGCAAATGCTGGTGAATACTCCGATGAGATCGACTCCGTTGTCAATTTTTTCTCCATGGACATCTGTGTTGCAAATTGTCTCATCTCTGTGGATATTTTTTATTAAATATTTATTTAGTAAATATTTTGTTTGCTTTATAGATATCTTTATCAATAATTTTCAGTCGGAACGACGATTTTAGAAACTATTTGTTTTCAGTTTCTTCCTTTGATTGTATATCAAATATTTGATAAGTTTCGTTTTCAATAAAATATTACATCATTTAAGCTGTTGAATGTTAAAAAAAATCTGGAAACAAAGTGATCCCTCGGAAGCATTAATCACAACAAATTACAAGAGAATTGCAGACTCGGTTTGATTGAGTCTGTACATGAGGGATAATGAATACGTGCAACATCCCTCACGCCCCCCGCCCCCCTCCCCCCAGCACTGGCTTGAGCGGTGACCAATTCTATACAATAAGTGCGATTTACATTGTACCATACATCTTTCAAAAACTTTTATGATTGCTTAAACTCAAATTTCTTTACAAAAGGGTCTTTGTCTTACCAAAGCTTTGCTAATAGCGTGATTATCAAAACATAGGATTCATTTCGAAACCTAACATAACTTTTAAAAGTGGACGTTGATGTACAGGAAATTGTAAGTATTCAATAATTAACGCATGATAGTTAGTAAAAGTTAACAGTTAATTCTTGTAAGATAAATAAATTGAATAATAACAATTTGTTGGAAAATAAGTTACTGTGTAACCCACTTTGGCCATCCTAATATTCAACCTTTGCATAGTTTTCAAGTGTTTCGGGTTTGATATTTCATGATCAGATACGGATCGGCAAGAAACATATATTAACATTCAAACTAATTGAAACAAACACATTAACGCAAAGGTAGATCGCAAAAAAATATAGTTTGCATAATATTTGACATACTGATAATGGACTATCAAAAAATAACACAGTTTTTCATTCAAACAATTATTAAAGGGTAAATGAATAATTGGTTGAAATGACATTTTACATATTAATTAATTATGTTTGAATCAAGCTGATTTCGTGCTAAATATAACTACTTATACAATTCTGAATTTGCTTTCATTTCTAAAATACTGTGTGCATTTAATCAAATTTCAGGAGAATTGTAATGCAGCCAATGCAACGGCAACTATTTCTTATGTAAAATGTAAAAAAATATAAAGCATAAATTAAAGACATAAAGAGAACTATTTAAGATAAAAATTGGTATCAATTATTAATACTTTCACAGGCCTTTAGGCGAAGCTGTAAAAATTATTAAAAAAAACGTTATCATAAAACATGACGGAATATCGGCTATTTTTAATTGAACAGGTTTAGAACAAAGTTAGCCTTGAAACATTAACGGCAATCCATACCTGCAGAGCCTTTTGAAATATCGTCATTAAATCCTGAATCAGCATCTTCAAATCTATGTAAATAAGGCGGACACTGGACAGCTTTTAATGCAGCATGAATTGGTGTGACTAGAACTTGACCGCTGTCGAATCCTCCCGAAACCAACCCTATTACAGCCTCTGTTCCAGGGCATGAAAGGCCAATAAATGCAGATGACCCAGAATCACCAATCTCAGCAAACGGAGCATCTTCCTTTGGCATGATAACTAGTTGATTTTCTAATCGAAGGTCTCCACGATAGCGAACAGAAACACCCGGTATTCCCAGTAACCCAAAAGTTAGTCCAGTTTGAATACCAAACTTGAAAACTTCTGTCAGAGGTCTCAACAATTTTGCATTAGCTACATTTCCTGAACTAAACGTGAACGTGTGAGATGTTTTGGAATCTGTAAAATTAATGATATGAATTAAGACAAGCGAAGGTGATTGTGGCATGCAAAGTGATAGACTGCCTATGTTGATTCAGTTTGATAAAACCAATGCCGATGTTAAGTTTGATGAATACGAATAAATATTTAATCAGTGAGCATGTTTTGTATTATACCTCATGAAACAAAATAAACATTGCCATTTGTTCGTGTTGAAATATAAATACAACTGAATAGCTTTAATTGTACATGCCTGTTAGTGGAAAAGACCCGGATATAGGTGGCCCTGCATAGGATTTTTTATCAATGCTACTTCTATCCCAGGCATGTCATGTTGCCCCTCGATACACGCAGCTGCAACAACCTGTCCAAATTGCAATAATCTTTTGCTAATTGGTTGGTAAACCGGTTTCAATCTATTTTTAGCATATTCACGGTATCCGTCCTTTTGCACCTCTTGAATCTCGGCTTGTGACAAAATTATATGTGCGGATGTTAAACAGCACAAACCAAATTTTTCGTGATTCACAAAACAACCCAATGTTCCACCTAACAGTTCCCCTTTGTCTGTTACTAAACCAGCGTGGATTGCTGACCCAATTTTTACGTTTTCATGAAAAGCATTTGGTCCTTTACCAAGTAAACAAAAGTCACCCGCAATGACATCAGTTGGAAATTGTCCTATATATGGCGCGATGGGCTCTTCTTCAAGTGGAATCAAACCACTGACTTTTTTTTCAACACGTATGGAAATACATAATGTTTCGATCAATCTGTGTTTGCCAGATTCCAAATATCCAACAGATTTTACAATACTTGGGAAAATTGCAGTTATATTTTTATGCTTATCCATCAGTTCCTTTGAATATGTTGATATTTTTTTCTGAAAACTTTGCAAGTGAATAACATAATCATATTTTTGATTTGTTAACAATGCCCTTTCTTTAGCCATAACCACACGACCTTCTCTCTCAAAAGTGCTACATTTTCTCTTGTATTCTATTAATTTAAGATCAGTATGAAATGAAGTACTTCTAACTCCAGCTATTTGTGTCGGTTCTACAACAAAAACTATTTTATCTGTTTTCGGGTCCCATGCTGGCCAAATATCTGTAGCTGTCTCTTTATACATTTTCCTGTTTATAACTCGACAAATCTTTCCACAAAGTGTTTTCATTTTTTCAGATTGCCTCCCGCAAAGATTGTTTATAGTCTGAATATCTTCATTTGTTGGAAGTATGTTTTCATCAAGCATCTTCTCAACTGAAAGTATTAAATCAGATTCGTCTAGTTGTAGAATTGTGCTTTACTTTGTCTAAATAATTCTTTATTCGACCTACGGCATGCTGTGGATGCAAAGAAACTTTGCAACTCAGAAAAATATCGAGATTTCTGTTATATATTTTTGTATTTGATCTTTTGAACGGCATACTTATTGGAAGCCTAATATCTTAATGATCGTCCGATGTTACGAGATGTAAAATGCTTCCTTTTTAAATAAACATAATTTCGAGGAAGTTTATGGATATGCCTCGTAACTTATGTTTTAATAAGAATTAACCATTTAAATCCATGGTTATTTTCTTTACTTCTTATTTCGTCGAGCCAAGTTTTTTTTTTTATTTGACTGTGCTTATTCAGTGAAACTTAAAATGGTATTTGAGATATATTTTCATGTTCTTGACAAATGCAATAATCTACATGATTGTTAGCCAACTAAAATCAAATAAAAATATGACATATTGTCCTTTTCGCATAAATGCCTCATGTATTTGTCAATAAAATTTTAAATTATGTTGCAGCATAAGTATATTAGTCTTATTGTTTTCGGAAGGTCTTTACTTTTCTATACGTACTAAAACTGTTGCTCAGACTTCTTTGGGCAGAAGAATGGTACTTGCTAAAGCTAAACCCATTGGAGGTTCCTTAGGCAGATATTACAAGAATGTTAATGAAAATGTTTAGTCTCTTATAAAATCAATATATATGAAATATACATTGATATTTGTTATTTATTTGTATTCCTCCGCGTTGATAAGAAACTATAAACGTATAAACTACAAATTTCTGTAAAACAAAAACAATAGAAAGAACAAATATCGACCAACTTTGGTGATCTCACCACTGCTGGCTGATGACAGTTATACTAGCCTATCGCATATTCTTCAATATTAGGACATTTCCACCAACCACACGCTGTTGGTTTTTTATGCTGCTCCTAACACTTA
>NW_026861698.1:0-18086 GCF_026571515.1 Ruditapes philippinarum | reverse complement strand
CAAATTTTAAAAGTTTTAAAAAAATTAAAAAAAGGGGCAAAAAACCCCAAAAATTTAGAAAAAAAAAGATTAATTGTTCTTAGGGCACTCCAACATTCCTTAACCCCAAAGTTTCTATTCACCTTTTCCCAAAGTTTTCATGTTGATATCCCTTATAGTTTTGGGAATGCCCCGGGAAAAAGTTTTTTCCTATAAGGGGAAGATAATTTAAAAAAAACCGGGGGGGGGCAAAAAAGATTTAGGTTCTTTGACACCACTCCCCCTCAAATGCCCTCTACCAGTGTATGAAGTTTCAACAAAAAAATCTCCAGGGTTTTTAAAATTTTTTGCTGGGGAAAAAGACAAGGGAGGGGAACAGACGGAAAAAGGGACGGGAACGGACAAGGCCCACAAATTTTGGCTCCCCAAAATTTTTTCCCCGGGGGCCTTTAAAAATTTAAAATTAAAACCCTTTAAAAATTTGCGACATATGCAAAACCCAAAACTTGAAACTGTTTCATTCCTGTAAAGTTTGGGAATAAAATTTGAAATTGGGTAGTTTATTGGGGAAGGTCCCTCCGGGAAAGGGGCTTTTGGGTATTTTTGGCAAAAACCCACCTTTTTATAAAAAAGGGCCTTTTACTCCCCAAAAAAAATTCATTAAACCGGGCAAACCCGTGCAATTTGCCGGGGGCCCTTTAAAGCTACAGTTTTCAACCCCTGTTAAAATTTTCATTAAAAATTGAAAATTTTAGTGGTATAAGAAAAGTATCCGGAAAAAACTTTTAAAAAAATAAAAATTTTATTAAAGGGGCCAAAAACCTGAAAAAAAATCATTGAACCCGGGGGAAAATTTGTTTAAAAAAATTTTGGCAAAAACCCCTAAAGGTACTAAATTCTTTCCCCTGAAAATTTTGGATAAATTTGCCCCCATTAGTTTTTGAATTTAGTCCGGAAAAAGCTTTTTTTATTTTGGAAAACACACCCAGAAAAAAACCCCCCTTTTTAAAAGGGGCCATAATTCCCCAAAAAATTCATTAAAACCGAAAAACCTTAAAACAATAAGCAAAATTTAAAGAAAAATACATTTTTTTCCCTAAGGGAAAAATTTCTAAAATTTATAGGCTTTTTAAATTTTACTAGTTTTATATAAAAAACTTTAAGATTAATCATCAATGCTATAGTTATTTAAACTTTTATTAAAAAAACCCATTTTAAATTTTCAATATATAAAAAAAACCCTTTGCCCCAAAAAATAACTAAATGTCAATGTTTCTCAAGTTCAGGGGAAAAAGCATTTTTAAATTAAAAAATTTCCCCCCCAAATTGGCACATGCCAAAAAAAACCCCAAAAACTAACTATTATAAAAAAAAGTTCCTCAAAAATTGTCATACTACATAAAAAAACTTTTTCTCAAACAGTCCTTTTTTGTTTTTTAATCATTATTTTAATATTTCACTATTCATACATAATTCCTTACAAAATGACATTATTACACTCAAACCCTTATTTTTAAATTCCTTGTTTTGCATTTTTTATTTTCTATAGAATTTTAAAGGGCTTTGTCATTTGCATAAAAATTTCCCCTAATTTTATACAGACTTTTTGCTAGAGTTTTATTTAAAATAAAACCCTGTAATCTTTAAAATTAGGGATCTTTCAGGCTTTACTAGCGGTTTGAAAACCTTTTGGGGTCCCCCTTATTTCCCCATTTTTTTAAAGGCCCCAAAATAACTTCTGATTTAAGACCACTGACTTTCCCGTAAGACAACTTGTTTAGTTTTTTCATATAAAAGGGATTGAAATCACTTAGGGAAATTTTAACCCCCCGCTGTGAGCCCCTGAAAGGGGGGGGGGTTTGCAATCAAGCCCTTTAAAACCACTACGCCCACAGGGGCTCCATTATATTTCTTTTTTTTTTCATACCCATTTTAAAAATATAACAAATTTATAAATACAAGTTGTTTGCTTAATTAACATATTGATCACATGATGATGCTTGTTTTTAATATAATATAACCACTATATAATACTTTATACTACACACGCATTTGAGATATATGAAACATTGCAAATATATACAGGTAAAGTAAAATCTAAGAGTTGATTTTCTGAGCAAACCATTTTATCATGGTAAAACAGAACAACATATCGCAGAAAAAAAATATAGCAAGCCTTTGATAAAGACGAATGCCCTAAGTTCACTTACCTTTTTCTTCATTGTAAATGATATTTTTGAGCAAAAGATCATTATGGCAGAACACAACAGGGGAGTTAAGCGCCTCTAGATGTACACGAAGATCATCTAACTCTTTTCTTAACACGTCTTTTGGCTTAATCTTTGCAAGATACCTGTTGAATAAAAAAGTTGAACCGAATTATAAAAAGTAAAGCTGGGCCATTACACAAATTCAGCAGGTTTCGGAAATTTGAGTATAAAAATATTTAAATTATAGCAGTCTAGTAAGATTTGTGTCAGCAGACAGGCCGACCCAACTCTATACTGGCAACTTTTAGCAATTAGCATTAGCTTTTAATTGGTCAACACTCGTGGCACTGCATGCCAATATTACTGCTAGCTATTGATTGGTCAACAAGTTGATAATTGAAGGAACTGATAGGGCTGTTTATTATACAGCAGACAGATGTGCATTTTGTGTCAAAAGAAACAAGCCCGTTTAGAAAAGATGACACAAATTCCAAAACTCAAAAAAAAAATAAAAAAAAAATGAGTTAATCTGCAACATTCTAAATATCTTAAATGGACTTGTCCATCTTTCCATTTGGACAAAACTATTACTCAATTCAGGGAAAATTTCAAAATAAGTATTGACTAAATAGAACCACTGCAGACCATATTAGGACAGTACAGACATTCCAGATGATCATAATCTGCCTTGGTTGCATGGGTAGAAACAGTTAAAGTATCACCTAGCTTAATAAAAGCAGATATTTCAGATGAAATAAGCCTACTTAATGCAAATGATCATAAAAATCTGTTGAACAGTATAGAACTTTCTCTAAAATACACAAAACTTACTGTTTATTTCTCTCAGGGTTTTCAAATCCTTCAGGGGACAAATCCAGAAATCTATAGAGTGTGTCCCACAGTGCTGACACCACCTGTCTACCCTCTGGTATAATTGCATGGACCTTTATCATCTCCTCAGCTATCAACCTGGTATAAAGTAGTTATAATTCAGGGCTGTTATACCTTCTTTAGGAAGGACTGTTTTAAGAGCTGCATCCCCGATCCAAAAAAATTCTTTAAAATCATTACATTTATCACTCAAACTCGAAATTTTCATTTTTTAAGCTTTTTCTTCAGTTTTGCTAAAATGCTGTTTACCCTTTCCTAAAAATTAAAGGAATTTGGTCCCTTAAAGTTTATAAAGGGGTCCATAATTTGTCAAAAATCCATGTTTATTGAGTTATGGCCTTTGGATAGTGACCTCTATATGCTCCTTAAATAAGTGTGTAAAGTTTCAACCTATTCCCCCTCTTCAGTAATTTTAAGGTACTGACTTGTAACAAAAAAACAAACTTAAATAATGTGATAGTGAAGCCTTTTGGTCAGTTGCAATATCTCTCCCTATTCTTCAAATAGTCCAGCTAATAAATCAATAAATAATGCATTTACATTAAAATAAATCCAAAAAACACAAAATTTGGGCATCATGCTGAAATGGACTTGTCCAGCTACCATTTTCAGAAAATTCCATTATCAATTTTGGGGATATCAAGGTGGATCAGCCAGCAGTATAGAACCTGGTCAGACTGAACAGATTGACAGACTGACCTGGCTCTATACTGGTGGCAAAAACTGATCACTTTTGCTTTTAGCAGATTACGTTTATTAATATCTGTTGACAGGCCTTTTATTAATAGAGCCATATAGCCTTGGATTCGGGTGTTGATATTTTTGGTTATTCATAACATACGCGCTATTTCATACTCGTTCGTGTTTTTGATAATATCATGTCAATATCCCGAACAGAAGCACATAAAAAATTGACAGACAGGAACCAAGGCTGAGAGCCATAGAACATTGTATGTATTATGTTCAATTCATTTCTTGTATGTTAATTAAGATATAAAATGTTTTTTCTGAAATAAGCTTGTCTTTCTTATTGATGTCAAACTATATTTAAACATAAAATCCAAGTATAAAAGAACAATTATGAATTAGTTTAGATATATAAGGCTTACTTCCTGATCTTTTCATCACGTATAGTCTTCTCATCAAGGGTACAACCCTGTACAAAACCATATGCTATGCCATTGTCAAATGATGCATAAAGAGGTGGGCTTCTTCCTGCTGCACTTAGAAGCTAGAAAAATATATGTTGGTTAAACTTTATAAGTTAGGCTATAGGTCATACCAAAATAATGATACAATAAGACTCCTATCTTATGATAACCTGTTTGTGGCAGGTGCTAAAGGCAATGTTAAATGTTAAATAACAAATCTTTTTACATATAAGGACAACCGAAGGTTTCCGAAAGTATCCTTTATTTAGAAAGCACCATAGTTTACCTGTATATTTTGTTTTTCAACATCTCTGTCTATCATAAGCTCTGTTCCTTGACCATAAATCCGGACCAGAATTACATCTTCCTTAAATTTACCCTCCTGATAGTAACCGTACAACTGGTTAGAAATACCACCAGTGAAAAACCTGTGGATGAAAATACAGTGGTTAATAATCAAATAATGGTATAATCTGTGATGTTTTTCTTTTTATTTTTCTGGTTGGGATTTACGTCATGCAGACACGGTTATTTATGGCTACTTTCCAGTTTTACTGGTAAATGTAGACCTTAGATGGCCTTCGTTTTATAAACATACACAATCAAACCAATAAAACTTCTCATTATATTGAATTGTATAAAACAATGTGGGGACACTGATATGATAAAACTATCATTGGAGAAGATTTATATCCAAGTTTTTGAAAAACAGCTTTAAAAAACACAAGGTTATATCATTGAGTGTTAACAAGGTTTTTCCATATTCGGGCGGTGACCTAGTTTTTGACCTCAGGTGACCCATATTCAAACTTGACCTAGAAATCATCAAAAGAAACTTTCAGACCAATTTCTAGGATATTTAGATCAAAACAGTAGCCACTAGAGTGATAACAAGATTTTTCTATTTTTAGCTCTTGTGACCTAGTTTTTCATCTGAGATGACCCATGTTCAAAGTCATGCAAGCAGAAAGAGCAATTACCTAGACAAGCATCCTGACCAAGTTTGATGATGATTGAGTCAAAAATGTGACTACTAGAGTGTTAACAAGGTTTTTCCATATTAGAGTGGTGTGACCTAGTTTTTGAACCAAGGTGACCCATATTTAAACTTGACCTAGAAATCATCAAAACAAACTTTCAGACAAATTTCCAGGATATTTGGATGAAAACAGCAGCCACTAGAGTGTTAATAAGATTTTTCTATTTTTATCTCCTGTGACCTAGTTTTTCATCTGAGATGAGTTCCAACTCATCAGAGCAATTACCTAGATGGACATTAAATGATCCTTAAGTGAGCTCAGGTGAGCTAAAAAAAAAATAAATAAAACAGATCAATATTTTTCTGGTATTCTGTTTCATTTGAGGCAAATAAAGAAATTAGGGCATAAAATTTCAAAATTCTGTTCATATGACAATACAATCATTTACATTTTTAATCACTTCCTGGTCCAAATATTTCACAATAATTAGCAAATGTTTGAGACGTACATTTTTATAAAGTTTGACAATTATTCGTTGAATAAGCACAACGGATCAATAATTTAAAATTAATATTTTAAAGTGGTGAGAGATACGATATGTTTTGGTTACAACATTCATGACAGTAACATTATCTCTACAAAAGTTCAAATTTTGAGGCAGTGTGTTAGATAGGAAAGGTTTAATTAATTTTGTTGAGAAAGCAGTATTTGAGACAATGGAAATGTAAAGATTGGAATAAGAATTTTATTACAATTTTTTTTTTCAAAATGACGATGTTATTACTGCAATAAAATATAAGGACAAGCTATATCTATATTTAGACGCTGTATAGATCAACTGAATAAACCGGTTTCAACAAGATTTTCAACAAAATGGCTACCGGTGGAAAAATAAATATGGATATTCTTTCTGATGAAATATTTGATGTATTATGCTCAATGTGTAAAAAAAATAAAGGTAAAAACACTGAAGGTGAAAAATTCTGTGTAGACTGCCATGATTATTTCTGCATAAATTGTGGAAAGATTCACAGTCAAGTGCCTGTATTAGCTGGTCACAAGGTGTTGGATAAATCTCAGGTTAAGTCAGGAACCAGCAAAGGTCTACCGAGGGCACCAGCAGAAAGATGTGACAGACACAGTCATAAACACATTGATATGTACTGTCAGAATCATGATAATGTTGGCTGTACTACATGTATGACAATTGATCACAGGTAACTTTTAGCATAATGATCATTTTATTTAATCTGTTTTCTATAAGCAGTCCTACATTGTAAATACTTTGAGTCTGCCTGCTTAGTGGATTCTTTCCGTCAACTGATCATTGACCAAGAACTGATGGTTTGTCAATTTTTAAATTTTGAGAAGAAAATCCCTGGAATGCTATTGGATTGTTTATCATTCTGCCAGGTAATTGAAGAAAGTCATTCTTTTAGATATACCGGTTAGTTAGACTAATATCTCAATCTTTTAGTCAATTAAAGGCTGTTATAATTACATATTCATTCTAGCTACTGCAAACTTACAGTATGCAATTTTCATGTAATTTTGTTGTGATTAAAGCTGCACGCCTCCAGATTCATGCTAATTTTCATAAAAAATTGAAAAATAAGTATCTAACAGTACAATATTGTGAAGTTACCAAAATAATGCAATTTAGACGTTATCAATGGCACTTACAACCCATGTGAACTACCATAACGAGGTCAAAATATGCAAAAATAGCCCTTACTGCGTTAGTAACACAGTAGAAATATAGTTATAAATACTGAAAAATTGGTAATTAATCGCAAATTACGTGTAAATTAATACTAGAATTTTGAATCTTTATACTCTTCCGAAAATCTAATTACCTTATTCTCAGGTTTGATTTTATCGAAATATTTTTGCTCATCTGGAGGCGTGCAGCTTTAATGCTTCCAAGGGATCACTTTGTTTCCGGATTTTTTAAAACATGTTTACAATAAAACTTAACAAGTAAATAAGATAAATTATTAATTTTTAAAACATGTTGTTTAGTATATAACCACTTCTTCTACTTTCAGAGGCTTTTACAAACTGATTTGTTTCATAAACAGACTTAAACCCTTTTTTTCCCAGATCATGTAAAGATATATTCTACATACCAGAATTCATCCAAAACAAATCTTACCAAGTGGCTTCAAGAGAAATTCAAACAAAGCTGAAGGCATCAGCTAAGACCCTTGCTGTACAAGCTAACAAATTTCAACAGGATAAACAAAGTCTTCTGAAAAGAAAGGCTGAGTTACTGGATGATATCAGAAAATTCCGACAAGAAATTAATGACCAACTTGACAGGCTGGAGAAATGTTCTATAGATGAGATAGAAAATAAATTCAAACTTCTTGAAGACAAGATTGAAGAAGGTCTCAAACAGCTTCAAGAACACAAAGCAATGGTTACATCAGCTAATGATAAATTAACATCTCCAAACCCAAATCAAGCTGAATTGTTTGTTCATGTGAAGATGGGGGAAAATGCTGAAAATGTTGCCAACAAATTGATAGAAGATACCAAAATGAAGATAACAGTAAGTGACATAGAGTTTCAACCTGACAAGAAAATCCTTCAACAGGTGAAACAAAACAAAACAATTGGCTTGCTAACAGAGAAAACTACAAAAACTGCTGACAAGTTGCTTCAGATTACAGGGGAACAATCATACTGTGTCAACGTCAAGTTGGATGAAAAGAATTGTTATATCACAAGTGCCTGCTATATGGAAGATGGTAAAATAATCCTAGCTGATTTCAACAACTTCATGCTTAAACGGTTAGATAGTCACAATTTTACCATCACAGGTTGCTACAATCTACCTGGTCTGCCACATCAAATATGTAAAATAAATGAAACACAAGTAGCAGTAACATTATACTCCAAACAGGAAGTTCATTTTATTTCTGTAGACAGACAAATGAAAAGAACAAAAAAGATTGAAACTGATTTTGACTGTTTTGGTCTTGCATATGCAAACAATGATTTATATATTTCTGATCTCACATCAGTCTATATCTACACAATGTCTGGCAGGAAACTTAAACAGTTTAGTTCTGACCAGTCAGGACAGAAACTGTTCTGTACCATATACAGTCTAGCTGTCAGTAAGGATGCTACAAGGATTTATGTGGCTGATGGTTATAAAGGACTGATAGTACTAGACAACAATGGTCAGATTGTTACAAAATTTGATGGTCAACAATTACGGTTGGTTACATATTGTCATCTCACTGAAGCAGGTAGTGTGCTGATATCTGGATATAAATCCAATAATGTTTTACAGTTTACATTTGATGGACAGCTGATAGGGGAGGTCATAAAAGCTGACAGTGGAAAATCAAGAATTCTGTCAGTTTGCTGTAATCAACAAATGTCTAAAGATGTGTATAAGCAGAGTAAATGAAGACAATATTGAGGTGTATGATATCTGATCAGTTATGTAAATGAAAACAAACAAACATATAATCATGCTTATGGTAACAACTTTAATGAAAGAATAAAGTGTAACAAAAAAAACACACAGAGGGCCATGATGGCCCTAAGGTCGCTCCACCTGTATATAGCCCCCCCCCCCCCCCCCCCCCGGGCCAATTTTACCCAAGGGCTTTTATTTGTTTATTTGAACAGACTTGGTAGACACCCATAAGAAGATGTTTCATGCTAAACATCTAACGTTCTAGCTCATTGGGTTTTTAAAAGAAGATTTTTTAAAGTTTTTACTATACACATATAGTTAAAAACAATGACACCCCTGGGGCAGTGCCAGTTTTGACCCCCGGGCTTTTATTTGAACAAACTTTGTAGATATTTACTTAAAGATGTTTCATGCTTAATATCTAAACTCTAGCTATTTGGTTTTTTTCAAAGAAGATTTTAAAGTTTTTGCTATACACATATAAAGAAAATCAATGACCCCCCCGGGTGGGGCCAGTTTTGACCCCAGGGCTTTTATTTGAACATACTTGGTAGACACCCATTAGAACATGTTTCATGCTAAATATCTTAGCTCTAGCTCTTTGAGTTCTTTAAAAGAAGATTTTTTTAAGTTTTTACTATATGCATATAGGGAAAAATCAATGACCCCCTGGGCGGGGCCAATTTTGACCCCAGGGCTTTTTTTTGAACAAACTTGGTAGACACTCATTAGAAGATGTTTCATGCTAAATATCTTAGCTCTAGCTCTTTGGGTTCTTTAAAAGAAGATTTTTTAAGTTTTTACTATATGCATATAGGGAAAATCTATGACCCCCTGGGGCGGGGTCAATTTTGACCCCAGGGCTTTTATTTGAACAAACTTGGTAGATATTCACTAGAAGACGTTTCATGCCTAATATCTAAGCTCTAGCTCTTATGGTTCTTTAAAAGAAGATTTTTTAAGTTTTTACTATATGCATATAGGGAAAATCAATGATCCCCCCGGGGCGGGGCCAATTTTGAACCCAGGGCTTTTATTTGAACAAACTTGGTAGACACTCACTAGAAGATGTTTCATGCCAAATATCTTAGCTCTAGCTCTTTGGGTTCTTTAAAAGAAGAATTTTTAAGTTTTTACTATATGCATATAGGGAAAATCAATGACCCCCTGGGGCGGGGCCAATTTTGACCCAGGGCTTTTATTTGAACAAACTTGGTAGACACTCACTAGAAGATGTTTCATGCCAAATATCTAAGCTCTAGCTCTTTGGGTTGTTTAAAAGAAGATATTTAAAGATTTTTCTTTCGGTTGCCATGGCAACCAGAGTTCTGCATGGAATTAAATTCTTTGAACAATTTTTAAAGGTGACCACCAAAGGAACATTCCTGTGAAGTTTGGATGAAATTGGCTCAGTGGTTTATGAGGAGATGTCATTTAAAGCAAAAGTTTACGGACGGACGCCGGATGGACGCCGGACGAAAAGCGATCACAAAAGCTCACCCTGTCACTTTGTGACAGGTGAGCTAAAAAGAAAAAAAGCAGAAAACATAATTATACAGTGTGATGATAAACATGTATATAATAAATGGTTACACAGAGATTATTTCTCTTCAAAAAAGTTACTACATAGAAAGTTAAAAATGTGCTCTTTTTTTGCAATGAAACAATTTCTTAATAAAAGTTGTATTCATACCATATTATTCTATCTTATTTGCTGTATTTGAATTTTCTTATGCCAAGTATATGTTAATTTTTCTTAAAATCATTATTATAATAGCGAGTCCACTCGCTCAACAGATAACATATCTATTACACAAACATTTCTTGATTTCTTTTATGCGTTGTACAGTTGTAAGATATTAATAAAGTTGCTAGTAGAAAAAGTACAAAATTTCATGTCCTCTGCTCATAGGCTATAATTATACCTTCTGAAATTTACAAAATTAAAAAATCTGGAAACAAAGTGATCTCTAGGAAGCATTAATCACAACAAAATTACAAGAAAATTGCAGACTTGGTTTGATTGAGTCTGTACATACGGGATAATGAATACGTGCAACATCCCTCAAGCCCCCTAGCTCCGGCTTGAGCGGTAATCAATTCTCAACACTTAGTAGTGCTGGCATCAATGATCCCGAAGGACCAGAAAAATATAACAACACTGAAGTGAGGTACGGGGCAACTTTTTACAGCTATAACACAGCACTTGACACCTGCTGTTGTGAAGTATAAAAATCTGGAAACAAAGAATCTACATAACATACCTCATTCTCCGAAAAACATAGTTTTTTAATCATTGTAATTGTTGGGTTTTCAATAATACCCTTTAAAGAATATGACCAAGTCGCAAAATTTACTGTAGAAGGAAGACATCTGTTGCCCTTCTGTGCAGGCAAGAGCTAACACGTGAGTAGAACTACTAGAACCACATGCCATCCAAAAAAAAAATAAATACCTTCATCAAATTAATGAAACAAATAAACATTTATTGCAGGATTTAAACCTAAAGCGTTGACTATCAAGAAAAAATAAGCCAGAAACATTAAAGGCACATTATGTCGCTGCATCAAAAAATATTTCCCTTCTTATGTTTTTACAATGATCCTTTTCCTCCATGAGCTGAGCATATTGTGAAAAATGGCAGTTTTCATTGAAAAGCCTCCTGTTACAAGCTCAAACTACTATGAAACTATGAACAAGAGCCCCGTTTGAGCCGGGTGATGCTCCCCAAATAGGTTTTGGACACAGGAAAGTACACCTCTTGTAGTTTCAGAGTTATGTCCCTGGAAAAAGTTCAAAGTGCAATAATTCCAAAATTAGGTAAGGCAGAGTTACTGTTCTTTGCACTGCACTTCTAATCAATACGATCTATCAACCTACAAAGTTTCTTGTTGATACCTCTTATGGTTTCCGAGTTATGTCCAAGACAAAGTTCAAAATGTAAAAATGAACAAAGGGCAATAACTACAAAATTTGGCAAAGCGGAGTTCAAGGTCATGTGCACTGCACATCTACCCATTGAGATCCATCTACCTACAAAGTGTCATGTTGATACCTCTTGTAGTTTTAGAGTTATTTCCCGGACAAGATTTTTTAAAAGGGGAGATAATTCAAAAATTGGGCAAAACAGAGTTATGTTTATCTTGTACTGCACTTTTACTCAATGAGATCTATCCACCAACAAAGTTTCATGTTGATATCTCTTATAATTTTTGAGTAATGTCCAAGACAAAGTTCAAAAAGTAAAAATAAACAAAGGGCAATAACTCCAAAATTAGGCAAGGCAGAGTTATGATTCTTATGCACTGCACATCTACCCATGGGGATATATCTACCCTCAAAGTTTCATGTTGATATCTCTTATAGTTTTAGAGTTATGTCCTCGACAATATTTTTCTAAAAGGGGAGATAATTCAAAAATGAGGCTTAATAGAGTAATGATTCTTTTGCACTGCACTTTTACCCCCAATGAGATCTATCTACCTACAATGTTTCATGTTGATATCTCTTATAGTTTTAGAGTTATGTTCCGGACAAAGTTCAAAGTGTTAAAATTAACAAAGGGCAATAACTCGAAAATAAGGCAAAAAAGAGTTATGGTTCTTGTGCACTGCACATCTACCCATTGAGAAATATTCACCTACAAAGTTTCATGTTGATATCTCTTATAGTGTTAGAGTTATGTCCCGGACAGGATTTTTCTATAAGGGGAGATAATTCAATAACCAGGCAAAATAGAGTTATGTTTCTTTGACATTGCACTCCCTCTCAATGCCCTCTACCACTGTATGAAGTTTAAACTAGTTCTAAACTATCTCCAAGGGTTTTCAAGTTATGCCCCGGACAAGACAACAGACAGACAGAGGGAAGTTCTAACAGGAGAGTAGTAATGTGGCTACTCTATTGTTCTCTCTATTGTTCTTTTTAGCCACACAAAAGAAAATAGCCACATAAAAACATTACGGAATGAATGACATCAAAGAGAAAGAACAGTTACCTATTGTCCCTCTAGCCACATAATTACTGTCCTGTGAGTGCGGACAGACAGACAAGGTGGCGACTATTGGGAGCATAAAAATGCTTCACTTTTTAGGGTTTAAAAATAGGAGGGGGTGGGGGACAAAAAGCTGTAAAAACATGTCTATATTAGGTAAAGGGTTACCTTATGATTTTTTTTAGCATGTTAGATCTTTATCACCTGAAAAATAGCAGTGAATGTGAAATTATTTGTCATAAAAGTAGACAAATGATAACAAAATAATATTTTATTTCCAAAAATACTGAATAATTGTTACTGTGCTAACTGCCAAATTTAAGGAAACAGTAGCAAAGGATAGTTAAAGTAATAAGTCATTGTGTAATTTTTTTTGAAACTATAAAGGTCAACAACTGTTTTTGAGAAATAAAAGCATTTCTTGGGCATTATGGACCTTTAATTTCACAATAACTAAGGCAATTTTAAGCTTAATCAAATACATGTTTTATGATTTGATATTGGAATAAACAATAAGTCATTATTTACAAATATTGTTGCAATATGATTGTATCAAATTATTCAGTCTATTTAAAAAAGAAGTGTGAATGGCAAGTAAGTCAAAACATCCTCAAGTCTAAAAGTCCCGAGTGTTTATAAGTTCTTCTCCACTTATAAGGTAAAATATAGACTTTACACAAATGCTACATGTCAAATATCTCAACTAGGGACAGAAGCAGATTTAAACACATTTCCAAATATTAATCTATGTTAACCCCGAGGGCGCGTCCAGGTTTGATCCTAAAGCCTTATTAATTAAAGCCTTATTTAAATTATTTTTTTGCACAGGACTATGTGCAAATATCTAAGATCAGAGCATGAGTATTGCAGTTTCTGAAGAGATGCAAAAAACTCTTTCCAGTACAAGTCAATGCAACAAATACGATTCCCATGTTATTCCATTTTTGACTCCAGGTGTTAAAATAAGTTTTTGACAATGACGGATACATCATTCTAACAACACAAAAAGTCATATCTGAGCCCTCTGCTCATGTGAGGAACGTGAGGAACGTGTGTCCATTTGTAATTGATACACTTACACTGTTACACAATATACATGCATGACTTTAAATTGGCTATATTTGTTCAACACATAATGAAAAAACATTTGTATGCCGATGTTTTGGAAAGTCCCTAAAACTGTCCAGATAAGAGACTACTTTATGTTAATAGACTTTAACTGTATACTTAGTTACCCTTTGTAAGATCAATGGTGAAGGGAACTCTTAATATTGGCATCAATTTTTCAGCTTCAAACAGAGTATAATTACTATTGCAACTATAATCTCAATATTTTGAATGCAAGACGTGTTTACTTTTTGTTTAAAATATTTTTAATGTTCTTTATCCGAGTTGGAATAGGGCCGAGCTGATTCGGGGGCCGAGTACGTTTTAGGGCGGAGCTGACCCTGATTCGGATGTTGGGTGTGACTTGTGCCTGTAATAAGTTAGAGGTAAAATAGAGAAGCAGGTAGATTTGTTATCCCTAGCTGAGCTTAACCTTACACCACATACATGTATAAATTGAAATTGAGTTGCTCATATTGGTATCTTCATTAAAATACAAAAAAAATAATTAAAAAAATCACCCATTTATCAGTGTTTATATAGATCTATAAAAAACAGTTTATGTTGTGTTTGAGCAATAGATCTAAAACAAACTAGATATAAATAAACAGAGAAAAACTTGTCATAATAAGAAAAACTTATGAATTGCTGTTAAAACAGTAATTTTGCTAAAAGTTAAAGTGACAGTGACAGCATGAACTGCAAAAATCCAACCTTTGATTTTAATGAGTTTGCCTCATCATTATTAAACCAGACTGGTCGCACAGCTTTCAAAACACTGAGCACTTCATCGCAGCAATTATTTTCTTGAATTTTCACAGGGTCAATAGTAACTTTTATATAAATCGGCGACTTTGCCATATTGCTAGTGTCTAGTGGATATGGACTTGTTACGTGAGATGTTACTAACATTGACACCGTTGATGAAGGCACAATACTGCTAAGAGATTGGTTGTACACGAATAAATTTATTCCCTCTTTTTTCAATGTTCTAAATGTAAAATGTTATGGGTTAAAAATACATAAATATCAGAAATAGTTATGGATAATAATTAGAATTGTTTGCCATCATAAATGAAAGGGATCGCCTAAATTTGAATGTGTTCCACTCTTTACTCAGACTATTTACGTAGCTGTTGTTGAAATCATACTAATGATATCTGTCATATGTTGCGGTTCGGACCGGAATATCCGTCCCGAGGGGCCCCACCCATTGGGCGGTAACGAGGCTTGCCGAGTTACCGCCCATGGGCGGGTCCCCGAGGAACGGATATTCCGATCCGAACCGCAAACATATGAAAGATATTTTTTCTTGCATATTCTGCCATATTATTTCATATTTAAAATGGTTTTCCTCAATATGAGATATGTTCATGGAAATTTAAGTCATTTCATTCATAACTATTTTCTTACAATAGCGTATGAACTTAAATAACAACGGCGAAATGACGTCATCCTAAGCACATATTTCCCTTCTAAAATGACGTCATTTTAACGCGGTTCATTCATAAAGTGCGCTAAAATGACGTTGTTGTTTGACACGCGACTCATCTGTCACCCCCATGCCAGATGAAATTTCCGGCATGGGTAAAACTCACGGAAACGCCAGCCTGCTATGCAAGAAAATATTTTCATCAACATCTGTACATAATATTCATTCTTAATAAAGAATGAGAAGACTTAGATTTAAATGAAAGACATACAACACTTTCTTTTATACATTATAGGTGATATCAAATGGTTGGATACTAAATAGATATAGACCAATATGTACCATAGTAGTTCCATTCCAAATAACTTTCAAATAATGATGTACGTACTGAAACTTTGAATGTCGTGGATTAAGGCAACATTATTTAATTATTTAGAACTGGTAGCAGTTACCAATAACTAAATGCTAATAATATACTCAAACTCAATTACAGGGCCAACCATAAATCATTTACACTTGGGAGATACATGTCTGGGTATATAAAAGGTATATGGGGGATATGGTTCAGGATTATACAGGTCTTAAATTTAAATAGGGATATGAAATGAAGTGTTAGTCAATTTTGCTCACCAAAATTACCAGAAAAGTATAAAACATGCAAGATCCTTCTCTGCCAGACTAGAACATTAGAAAATTCTTGTGATGTTTGTGAACCATGACAGCCAGTAACACCACATTACAACAAGTCCAAATCTTGAAAATTTATTAAAATAAAAGCGATAAAAAATAAAAAATATTCAATTTTCATACAGAAAATCTACATGGTTACCAAAATACCCTGTTCAACTGTCCCCAAAATGGGAAAAACTTACTAATATCAAGATTTAAGTTAAAACTGTCAACTTTAATATTCAACTAAATAATCTTCAAAATAAAAGTCAGTACATTGGAATTAAGTCCACGCCCAGTTCCCAGAAAACTGTTTCACTATTAAGGGGAGAAGATGTTGTTAAAGCGGCCGGATAGCTCAGTCCGGTAGAGCCCGCGGAACCCGGTTTTCCGAGGGTTCCCGGGTTCGAGTTCCCGGTCAGGCCTGCCACCATTTTTCTCACCCTGTGACATTTGGCGCCCAACGGGGGCGACCGTGACCTGATATAGCTTCAGAGTTTAATTTACATTGCTCTGTAACTCTGTTGGAAATCCGAGCACGAATTTGCAACATAGCAGGGGAAGTATGTCACGGTTCAGAACTGCTTCACTATTTAAGGGAGAAGATGTGTAAGCGGCCGGATAGCTCAGTACCGCAAACACCCCTTGTCTCTGTTGAATCGACTTTTTCCATTAGAATTAGTCTGTTGGACTATTTATCCCCTTGAAATGTCTTCCGGTGGGTATGAGCATATACTGGTCATTTACCGGACCATTTCACTCGTTATGCTCAGGCTATACCCACTTAACGGAATCAGGACAGCTCACACTCACGGCCAAAATTTCCTTTTTTCGAACAGTTCATCTGTCATTACGGATTTCCCAGCCGCTTACACAGTGACCAAGGTCGCAATTTTGAAAGTGCTGTTATACTTGAACTGTTTTAAGTTGGCTAACATTAAAAGAGTAGAGAACCACCCCATATCACCCACAAGGTAACGGTATGGCGGAGCGGTTCAAACCAAACCCTGTTAAATATGTTGGGAACTCCTTGAGGATTCTCAGAAGTCCAATTGGGAAGGCTCATGTACCACCTTAGGTACATGCTTACAATTCGACTAGGCATGAAAGTACCGGCGTTAACACCTCCACTTTCTAATGTTTGGAAGACATCCACGCCTAGCAATTGATGCCTTCCTTGGCATTGAACCTGAAGATTTTCTGAAAAATCCCGGAACCATTCCAACTATGTCATGGACTACAGAAACGCCTGAGCTACGCCTTTATAAAGTAGCCAGTTCGTGAGTCTAAGCGGCAGTCCCGCCGCCATAAGCGACGATATGATCTTAGGGTAAAGACATGCCAAAATTGAGCCAGGTGACAGAGTTCTGGTCAGAAACGTTGGCCTAAAGGGTAAGAACAAACTTGCCGATAAATGGGGCAAAGATGTTTATATTGTTTCAAACCCAAAAACCCAAAACCCAAACCCAGAATACCCGTATTTGTTTGTAAAGCGAGAGCATGGCCGAGCGTTCTGAGACTGTCCATAGAAACCTCTTATTACCTTTTTATCTTCCTCTCCATACTTCCAAGTCTCAGACTGTTGATTGACTAGTGAAAATTCAGTCCACCGAATCCACAAATCAAAGTTCTGATCCAATAGTCGCAGATTCTTCAAGTAATACCTTGAATGAAACTCCACCTGCTTCTATCCCAACTTCACATATTTCCCCAGAGAAGTATATAATCCCAGGCAAGGAGGAAATCATTTTTCTAAACCCATTTGCCAAACCGTTTGTCCCAGTCGCCCCCCAGTTTCAAAACAAAAGACACCAACGGGGTTATCTTCCCCTGAGTGGATGACATAACACTTTGTTTACGTTACCCATATTGTAGATTTTTTTGCTGTAATTTTGATGGTTATATGAGAAAATGTTTGAGTATGACTTTGTGATGTTTACTTTGATCATATGATTGATTATGATAGAATATGTTTAATTTGAGAATGTAGAATTTTTGTAAACTGGAGTACTTAAACATAGATTTGTTGTTGATATATTGACTGAATTGATTGTTTTAAAATGTATTAGCGTCTTTGTAAAATACAGGTACTATTAGAATTTTAAGGTTCATTTTAGCTGCGCCTCATATTGTACTATTATTAGATAGTCTTATTTTTCACAGACTTGAGTGCCATCTGTGAATTAATATGATGTTATCTTAATAGTACATCATACACTTGTAAGTGATGTTTGTTT